>NW_026923817.1:0-218303 GCF_032062105.1 Saccostrea cuccullata | reverse complement strand
AGAACGCCGTGATATCAAAATATTATCCTCTGGTAGAACGCAATACTGCCAATCAACTTGATCAATAAAAATGGATTCGTAAATTTTCATACCTTTTGATTATTTACCTGCAAGAAAATGTGTTTGTGAACACTGATGCCCCCGTATGCATGACAGTTTATGGCGAGGGTGGAACTTTCTCAAATGCAAGTCAAACTCCAAAGGTCAACCTCAAAAGGTCAAAATTGTTAATATCCAAAAGGAGGATTGTTACAAGGAGTGCACTTGTAAATATAATATAATAGCCTTAGTGCTAACTGTTCAAAAGTTATGGCCAAGGTTAATTTTTTTAAGTGGGTCAAACTCTTAGGTCAAGGTCAAGAGGTAAAAACTAATTAAACCCATTGGTAAGCGTTGTCACAATGAATAAGTATGTGGAGTATGAAAGCCCTAGAACCAACTGTTCAAGAGTTATGACAAACGTTAAAGTGTGGTAATTTTTGTAAAAGTCTGTTAAACTCCATCCAAAATTTATGAGCAAAGTTAAAGTTTTTGCGGACAGACAGACATACGGACAGACGGGGAAAAAATATAAAACCCCAAATTTTCGAATACTGGAGCATAAAAATCACAGTTGACATACGAAATAAGCTTGAGTTCTTCAATGACAATATCAACGTAGCGTTTGTAGCAATCTAACTGTTAGAATTTCAATGTGTAGTGATTGTGCTCCTTTATAAGCCAGCTTGGTTTTTTTTTTACTTTCATGAAAGTGGCTTCGGAAAAGAAAGACATAGGGTATATGAAAAAAAATATCCATTGAATTAAATCCGCCAGAGATAGGGGTTAATATAAAATAAATTTATTACGATCTCATATTAAAGGTATTTCCGTTTAATTTAATTTATTTGGCGAATAACCATGTATATATTGTCCGTCACGTCTAGTACCCTAAATAGTGACAAGATTCAAGACAAAAGCCGTCAACGTTTAAGAAACATCGAAAGATGACATGGTTGTATTTTTACCGGACTGACTTCCAATTTACGTTAATGCGCTGTTAATTTGTAATACAAGTACATATGTAAGATTATTTTTAGTCTCAAACAACAGTATAGTATATCAACCACAAGATTCTACCGTCCATCTGTCTGTGTGTCTGTCTGAAATCCCCGAATTTCCCCCTTTACTATTTTGGGGATTTCATATTTTAAGAAAGAATATCTCTTATCAAATTTCTTTATTTGAAAAAAAAATGTCCGGGATTTGTTAAATAAAGTTGTAATTTTCGATCTGGGAATTTAAAGCATTTAAATTAAAGATGTTGATATACCGGTACACATGTATAAATATATACAAGTACTAGTATTCTGTTGTAAAGGAGGTCAGTATATGACCTATTCTTTATAAGTGTAAAATGTAAATACAATAATTGTATTATAACATCCACTTTATACATACCACTTTATATAGTCGTATTAAAAGGGAAGTGAGCAACAGGGAAGCATTTTAACGGAATTCAAAACGGATTCAAAATTTAAAAAGAAATGCGACATGTACTTCCTCGATAACGTTTACAGGCATTATTAAACAGCAAAATTACCCATTGCACCAACGAGTACGTGTTACCCCTAATTACAGATTTCCATTTAAAATTTGCAGTTGTTTACGACAGTGGCTTCAATGACATTTCCGTAATAGTTAAGTACTTGTTACGTTTGTTGGACTCCGCAACAAATATAACGGATTTAGAGATGGAACATTTTCCAGATTGTCTTTTCTTGATGGCTTTTATACAGTTGTGCGTGATTTGTTCCATCTTTGCCACTCAGCTGTACCTGTTGACGGTGGTTGCCAGTAGACACGTCCACTCGGCACCGTGGATTTCGGTGTCCGTGGCGGGAATTCATTACACCCTGTATTATGGATATATTCTGTTTTGCCTGTTGAGAAAAGACCCTGCCAAATGTACGGACTTTTATATCCCCAATCTATTATGCACTGCATGGACGTTAACTTTACTTTTTGTAGTCAACAGGGAGGAATTTAATAGTGTAAACAATATAATTGCTGTAATTTTTGTAAGTTTTTCAACCATATGTATAGTTTTGAAATACTATAGTATGGGTGAATCTAACGGAAGACTTGAACATTCTGGACTGTTTTGTCGATCAGCACGAGATATGTTGCCGATCTTTGCCCAGGAATTCTTTACATTGTATCTCCCATTAATAGTTATTGGGCTCGTTCAACGAAATGGTAATATGGGTTTAAACTAAATATATTATATAAACAATGCAATGCCAGCCATTGTCGAAAATCAGATTACTATTAAATTCAATGACTTTAAAGGTTAACGTAACTAGCTTAATTTTCAACCGATCGATATTGAAATAAACTATGTAAAAAAGAAAAACTCAAAGATACGTATTGCATGTACATAATTTAAATTTTCTTCTAGATAATTTGCGGTAAACTACTATCTATTAGCAATTGGTATTATTAAACGATAATGTGGAATTAATTAATGCACAAATCTAACCAACTTTCTGGATTTCTTTTAGATGCTTGTCCATCCTGTGACGAGATCAGACAATGGGAAAAGATACAATCAGGTCTCTTCAGACTATATTCGTGTGTGTTGTTGATTTTAAGACCACTTCAGGTACATTACATGGCAACTCTGGACTACCGGTACTTTGACATAATTCTTATCTATGTCAATCTTATAGTATTTGTTTATGTTTATGTAAAAAGTTTAAAATTTACTTATATCTGCAAAGACAGGCAGTGCAATGGTTATTCGAGAGATATTCGGTATAGTGATTTCTTAATTATAGTGGATACTTAATTATACAAATTAGGTGTTATAAAAACAACATTTACAACATGTTTAAATGTGCAATAAATTTTATTAAATGCATTTTCTAGCTGTATTTTATTTACATATGTATAATATTGGGATCCAATTCTTTAGTTGTTGTTAAAATAATGCAGCAAACACCCGAAAAGTAGGAGATTAAAATATATATCAAACTAAACAATTTCATACGTTTTTCTGTCAGTTTTTTCTCTAGAAGTATCAGGTGAAAAAGTAATAGAAGTGAAAATTTTATTGAAACTTTACATAAACATTCATATAAAATGACGAAATGGGCACTACCGGGGGGTACATTTTCTTTAAAAGCTGACTTACTTTTATGTTTTAATTAAAAAAAAAAACTTCAAATGAGAGAAAGGAAACACATCCTGTCGCCATCAACTCGTCAACTAGATTTATATCGACGATGTATTATCACTTAACAATAGTTACTTTCAATCATTCATTTGTGTGAGTTTCATATTTGTCAGTGAACTTTAAATGAAAGACATCACAGAGTCTGCAACATTTGTTCTACATATTTCGATGTTTTCGTTAAGGGCCAAATAGCACCAACATTGTATGACAAACGAGATGACGTCAGCTTTACTATCGTCAACTTTTCTTCTTCATGTAGGAAGATCCCTCTATCGTCTGTACTTGGGTTTACATCCCCCAATTTATTCAGTACTTAATAGCATGCTCCGAGTGTGGTCACATTTTCATCCGAGGCAGGGAAACGTACAGAAAAAAAATATCTCACGAGGATTTCAATATCCTCGTTTGTTTAAGTACAGTAAGCATTTCGTGATTCTGTGGTAGTTATAATGAAAATGTTAGCATATATAACCTATCATTTGGTCTTACTCTGGCTGATTTATTTATTGGGCCTTTGTTTTATACTAAGTCTGATTTCTGAGTACGAAAAGTGACGTCTCCCTGATCAATATTCAATACATAGGGCTCCTGACGGGTTTGACGAGTAGACAGGGGATGCTTACTCCTCAAACGTACCTGATCCCATTTCTAAAGTTCCCAACGTTTCATTTTTTTATGCCCTACTCACAAATTTGAATTTCTTTGAGAGTTTTTAAGATAACCCACTGTTCATTTTCTTCACTTTTCTATCGTACAAATCCACCTTGATGAGAGTGATTGAAGTAATAAAATGAAGATGGTTTAAAGAAGTCCCAAAAAAACCTATTGATTCATATTAAATGGCTCAACTTATGTTGGATTTATTCAGTTGATTTTAAGATACCACTTATATTTATTTACTTTTAAAACTATCATCGAGAACAGTAAAAGTAGCACAGGTCAAATCGATATTCAAGCATTCTACTCCCCCTATTAATATATTTATAAAGTCTATACAAGAGATTCTAAGCTTTGTGTTGTCACAATGGAGATGGTTCTTATTAATTCTTTTTCTGAAAATTGAACATTTTTTATGCAAGCGTTGAAATAAAATCAAATCTTTGTCAACCCCGAAAGAAATGTATTGTTTTTCCTTACAAAGATATATGGCGGGTTCCAGTAGATAGTCTACCAAGCCTCTTTCTTTACTCCTCAATAAAATATTAACGGTAGTTGAGGGTAAACTTCAGGAGTACTGTTTAACAATATATCCGAGAAGTGGTGTAAATTAAATGTGGATACGTAAAAAATCCAAGAAACGTTTGGAAAATAAGAAATAACAAAATTTTACCAAAATCATCAGCATAAAAACTTATGACTTTTCAATTTTTTATACAACTATTCAGGCAGCGCGATAAAATTAAAGTTAAAGTCAACTCTGAAGTTGATATTTGTCCAAAATCTTATGTCAAAAGAAAAAAAAAACTTGCTGTGGCCCTCAATTCGACATTTAACAGTGGCTATTTCCATTCTTATGTTAATAGGACATATCCCAGTGAGTTTGAAATAAAAGATACCACAGAGTCTGACACATTGGTTTCATATCTAGATACTTTACTAGAAAAAGACGATAATGGTAATCTAACAACCAACCTATTTGTTAAACCTATTTAACTTTTCAATCGTGAACTTCTTATACCTAAACAGCAATACCGGTATAACTTCATCGCCTTCAAACTGGATTTATATATCTCAGTTAATTTGATACGCAAGAACGTACTCTATGTATGAACAATTTTAAAACGAGGTAAATATTATTGACAGACAAGTTGATGAAACAAGAACATCAGCAGTCTCGTTTAAAGTCATCATTCGTAAGTTCTATGGACGATATAATGACCTTTTCAGCAAGTACAATTTATCATTACGTCAAATGCTGACTGACAATGTGCTCCTTGTCATGATCGGGAAATAACAGAAAAATCCGTTCTAAATTCAGTGTATAAATAATACTCAATGATAAATTGTATTTGATGACTAGGTCAAAATTATTAAATTACGAGGGCTGTTCAATAAATAATGTCCTCGGTGCTCAGAAAGAAGCAACATACGTTTTTCAATGAATTAGTCTAAATAATTTAACTTAATATTCTCTTTCAATTAAAACCCATGTCGATAAAAATTTTTATCCAACTTTTGATTGTTTAAGAACTCATTTTTGGGTACGACCCTTAGTGTACTGGAAAATGGCAGATCTTATGATTTCCTGGACTAGTTTCTTCGTTCTGAAAGGTGTTTTTTCAAGTTTGGAAAATGAAACAAGTCAAAAGGCGAAAGATATGGCGAATATTGTTAGTGTGGAAAAAATTCACTTTCTGTTTATCCCAAAAACTCCTTTACTATTCATGGCGTGCGGGTTTGGACGGTGTCATGAAGAAATTTAATGTCGAGGATTCTTGATTCTGGCTCCTTCCTCTCATTAACCTTTTGATTTTTTTTTTTTTTTTTTTTTGCAAAAAAAATCGCTTTCTAGACTCTTCCAGAAATTAAACTACCTCTACGAATACGAATTATAACAACAAGACCACTAATATATAAGGAAATTGCAAATAAAACTGTTTTTGTGCTCTTGCAATTCTTTGCTTTCATCAGGCCTTTGCTATTAGTGTCAAGTACATCTTATTGTAAATTTTGTTTCGAGGGTTTTAAGCAATAGATTCAAGTTTCATTATCTGTTTGAATTTCAGACAAACTTGGATAACTACAATTTTTCATTTTTAAAAGTTACTGTTTAGATATTCTTACACGCTGTCGTTTTCACTCATTTTTCAAAACTTAGGGTGACCTTTGAGTACTGAGCTTTTTTACTGTCAAACGTTTCTTTAGAACAGTGTGAACTACTCCCGAAATGATGTCTATCAAATTTTCTATGTGTCTTAAAGTGAATCATACATCATCAGTGATTATTTGTTGAAAATTGGCAAACAGTACACGAGTTGTTATAATTTCTGTTGGCAAGGACGGTACTCATTTTTGATGCCCATTATATAATTTTTATCATTTAAATCCACCTGCTCATTTGTCTATAAAGCAGACATTGGTTGCCGTAAATGTAACATATTTCAGTGAATATTTCATTGGGATTCTTAACGAGTTTTACAGCAGCTTGAATGAAACGTTTAATTTCACTCTAGTTTACTGATTCTTTACCATTCATTTTACATGCAGTGTCTCGAATAGCCCTTGTTTTCCAGCTTCTCACAATGAAACTATGTGATGAAAAGTGGTCAATTAAATTGTTATAGTTTCATTAAAGATTCAATACTGCGAAAAAGTCGAGCTTAATGTCATATGATATCTGTATTGTATGTCATACAGTTCAGAACATTATTTATTGAACAGCCCTCGTATTAAGTATGTGTTAGTAGAATGCTTCTCAAAGTTCTTGTCTTTAAAACGAAAAAGAATTTCAGAATCTCAAGTCCATAGCATAGGGTTTATCGTACTTAACAAGAAGCAGAATTTCTTATTTCATTTTTAAGGACAATGCAATTATTCTATTTTTATTGATGACTTACATAAATTTACATCTTGAAAATTGATCTCCAGGAAATAAATAGGTCCATTGTTTATTCCGATGTTCAACATCAGCAAAAGCATCTAACAATGACTCATCTAACAATGACTTGCTTTTATGTACAAAGGTTGTTGATTTGCATGATATATTTTATTGCATATTTTCTTTGACGCATCCATATTTTAGAAGCACAAAAGTGGGTTACCCAAATCATCTTGACGACCTCGAAGCTTGGTGACTGATGACACATTCTGCATTATTTCTAGTTTTGTAATCAGTCTTGAGTCTTTGTAGAAATAATGCTTAATTAACTATCCTGTTTTGCTTCCTATGATGCTCGTCTGAGAATCACCACTACATACACACGCGCAGAGAGAGAGAGAGAGAGAGAGAGAGAGAGATCGACAGTCTTGTTAACAACCATCATTAGTTAGGTTCTATGATCGATACAATGGCCTTGATAGCAAGCACAATATCTATCATTAAGTACATTCTGACTGATGTTTATCATACCCTATAATTAGTTTATTATATGTTCGCTGCATTGCCTGCTGATTTTCTCGTTTACACGATCATGACAAGGATCACAAAGCAGGTGGTCGGTCGAAAGGGGACGCATACTCCTACATGGCATCTGATCCACTGTTTGTTCTTCTCTAGATTTGTATTGTTTCAATGTCCTTTTGAGGTTAAATACTGTTTGTTGTCTCCATGGTTAATTTAAAATTTTCAGTAGGTGGTAATTTATACTATTAATAGACTAGGACTACTTTTATTAGCAAGGATAAGTGATAAAATTCACTTGAACTAGAGCTTTTTCAGAGTCGATGCTGTTAGTCTCCGACATCCTGGCCTATATGTTATGTTGATATAGTTCACTATATATATGCATAAATTCAAATTATTTCTTTTTTATCTCTGGTACATTTGTCCCCAGCAAAATTAAGTTCTTGTAATTAATACCAAAGGTAAAAATCCTTAACATAGGAGTTAATTTTGCTACGCTAAATGTTATGTGTTTTAATTTAAATATGCATATATTTTATCAAAATCTTTAAAGATTTACAACAATGTTTATAGTGAAAATATTTATGATTGATCGATCAAATTGATCATATTGAATGGGGGCTGATAATAAAAAAGCCATTTGCCAGCATTTTATTATAATATTCAGATATGACATAACAAAAATTCCGCTTGACGGTTAAAATAAAAAACATCTATAAAGATATATCAAAATTCCAATTCATTTTATCAATTGTTTATGAATTGAATTATACATAAACATATACATCTAAACCCCCCAGGAAGCACACTAAATACTTGCAATGATTATACAGAATTAAACTCATATCTACGGAAGCCCATTTAGGACCTATCAAAAAATATTTTTGAATTCGTTATAACGATTTTAAGAATTCGTTATGTTATTAAAGATTTGTTGTATTCGTTATAACCAATTCAAGAATTTGGTTATAACGAATTCAACAAATCTGTAATAACAGATTAAATTCGTTATAACGAATTCAATAAATCTGTAATAACAAATTAAATTCGTTATAACGAATTCAATGAATCTGTTATAACTAATTAAATTCGTTATAACGAATTCAACAAATCTGTAATAACAGATTAAATTCATGATAACGAATTCAATAAATCGTTATAACGAATTCAATAATATTTTTTGATAGGTCCTAAATGGGCTTCCGTATATATCTACTACACGCCTTATTTTTTTTAAATTTATTTAATTTTACTCATTTTACTTTTTTGTTATTGCATCTATCAATAACAAATTCAACAAATCTGTAATAACAGATTAAATTCGTTATAATGAATTCAATAAATCTGTCATAACAAATTAAATTCGTTATAACGAATTCAATGAATCTGTAATAACAAATTAAATTTGTTACAACGAATTCAACAAATCTGTAATAACAGATTAATAAATACAAATCTGTAATAACAGATTAAATTCGTTATAACGAATTCAACAAATCTGTTATAACAAATTAAATTCGTTATAACGAATTCAATAAATCGTTATAACGAATTCAAAAATATTTTTGATAGGTCCTAAATGGGCTTCCGTATATATCTACTACACGCCTTATTTTTTTACTCAAGCCCTAGAGGGGCTTGAGTTATCTAAAACGATGCTAGGTCATCGATTTACTCAGTTTAAATACACAAAAAGATATTATTTTTGTAGATTAAAATATTTCTAGAAACAAAAATGAAGCTTATCTTGAAAAAGTCTGTATTTTCAAAGATATTAAGCGTTAAATGTCGGATTCTATTCTATGGCGATTGAACAATGAGTGAAGCTCCGCAGCCGCAACAGTTTCTATACAGAGATTTCGCGCTGTCCTTTGCGTAGGAATCTCAGGTAACTTTTACAGTCGCCGACAAAGCATCATCGGAAGAGTGACCACTGTTTATTCTGAAAGGTGACGCAGGTTACCCCATCGTTAACAAAGTTTACTATGCATGGCCGGAAAATGTATGGTTGCACCCCCCATACTGATATTGCTTTTCACGGATTTGAAAATGATGTGCATGTGCATTTTGAATGATAGTAAGATAATAGCACAAAATAAATGTTCAATTCTTCCTCATACTTTTTTTTATTTTAAAAAATGGTACTAGTTATCTTCAGCTTTGGTAACGGAACCTATATAACTTCTTTGGATTCATACGGGATATATATTAGACATGCCACACAGCTAGATGAACCCGTAGTCATGTGGATTTTTTTAGCACTCAGCCCTCTCCCCCCTTCCACTTTGAAAAACGTTTCTACCTGTAGTTTTGTAACAACCTATTTGGATTGATGTATATTAAATGCTGTGATGTACATCATTAAGCAAAAATACAAAAAAACGTAATAATCAGATAATATATACATGAAGTTTGAAGTATATCAACATAAAAAAATATTTTATTAAATTAAGAAATGGCCACTATGCTCTATAAAATATTCCTGAAAGTGAGTAACCTAAAATCATCTTCAAAAGTATTACGATTAATTATGTTTATTCTAATTAAATTCAAAATATGAATTTGTTTCATGTACATGTATTTTATTCAACAGAAGATTGAACTCAATAGCCTCATCTTATACCATATAAGATATAAATGACGCTTCCTAGTTGACTTTCTACAGCTTGAGTATCTCTGACGTTTTGTCAGTATATACTTGTTTTTATTTATTTTACTTTACTCATTTTACTTTTTTGTTATTGCATCTATCAATGCTTTCGTCTATTAACTTTCTTTTTATTGGCGATTTTAATTGCCGAAGAAAAGCAGGGTTTTTGAATGTATATTTTTTCAACTTTTGTTAAAGAGCAAGTAATTTTAAAAATAAGAATTATAGATCTTATATATTACTAATTCTTCTTTAATTCTACTTTGCACCATATAAGATATTATACTGACCAAGCCAATATTTAAGACACACAACAGATGTACACGAATTCCCAAGGGTACCAACTGCCCCCCACTATTAGCAGACCTATTTTTGTATTCAAAAGCAGAATTTGTGCAAAATCTTATGTGGAAAGACCAAAACACTTGCTGTGGCCTTCAACTCGACATTTAGATATACCAACGACGTATTGTCAATTAACAATGGTAATTTCCCTTCTTATGTCGATACGATATATCCTGGTGATGACTTAAACTTTTCTATGGTCAACTTGCAATATACCTTCATCACCTGCATACGGAGTTTATGCATCTCAGTTGATAAATTCGATACGCAAGAGCAAGCTCTACGTATGAACAATTTCTAAAATGAGGTAAATTATTGACAAACAAGTTGACGAAACAAGAATATCAGCAGTCTTGTTTAAAGTCATCTTTTCGTTAGTTCTATGGTAGATACAATGACATTGTTAGCAAATACATTGAGTCAAATGCTGACTGACGTTTTTCATACTATTTGTTAGTCCATTATTTATACCCTGAATTGACGACGGATTTTTCCGTTATTTCCCGATCATGGCAACGAGCACTGGCGGGTGTGACCGGTAGGTAGGGGATGCTTACTCCTCTATGGCACCTGATAGAAAATGTTTAATGATGATAATAATAATAAGAAGTGATTACACGAATATTGGAATATGCTCATAGTGTTCAGTATTTTCAACATTAATATTGGCCAAAAGCAAACAAACCATCCAGATTTTTATATAATTATGTGACCGGTCGATAGGGAATGCTCGCTCCTCCAGGACACCTGATCCTACCTCTGATGGGAGGTCATGTTTGCTCTGCTTTGTTAATGGACTTTTAAGCTTGAATAATGTTCGTTTTCTCCATATATTTCATTATCTAGGCTGAAAATGTTATATCTCTTACATATATACACCTTTACCTCGATCCGTTTAAAATAAACAACTTTGATACAATCGAAAGTAGTATATGGCAACCGTAGATTGGTCTTTGAATTCTTTACTTTATCAAAAGAGTAGTACCAACACCATCTAATCTCTTTCTGCTTCGAAGATTTTTTATTGTTTTACAGTCCTTACCTTTAGACTCAATATTGCTGATACAGTACTCCATAATGCTTTTAAAAATTCTTTTTTTAAAAAACAACTTTATGCATGTATATTACCCACTGTTGGTACACAATTTTAACTCTTTAAGGAAAAGGGGTAACCAAAACGACACATGGTTTTTAATAAATAGTGGGTATTTTGCTTTTATGTAAGGTGTTATTTGTTGTATTTCTTCAAGTCTTCAAATCAATCAAGCAAAACCAATCACAATTCCATCTAAAGAAGGCACGATAATTAAATAAACTAATTTAAATTCAAAATCATTTATTGCCAAAGGCGATTTTTTGTTAATATTTCAGAGGTTAAAGATCATTCTCTCATTTATTTTTGTTCTTGAAATTTCAGTTTTTTCATAGATATGCAAAGGTCGTCTGAGGCTTAAACATATTTAACCACACAAAGTTTTATCGTGGTTAATGGTTTTGATTATTTTTTAGTGTTTATAACAGTGTAACAGATAAAGAAAACAATGAATGCAACGATCGAGATACTGTTCTCTTTCTTCGTAGTAAACCAATGCTCTACAAAGCGAGCAGTATATTAACGATCCGTTGTAAAATTCCAAATGCAAATGACTTGACAGATAATGTTATTGCCGTCATTCTATATATAGATAATTACCTGCAAGTGCAGTTCTGTTCATAAAGCCGTTAGTATGGCTTATATTATGTGGTTACAGACTGATGATGCTTGTAAACATATCAAAGAATGTCATCATTTGTTTCATCTAACCACACAGAAATAATATTATAAAAAGTATGGAAATTAGATCAAATTACGTCAGATAATTAAGACTTTCCTCTTTAGAGATTTAAATGCTTATTTACAAAAGTGTCCGCTTACTAAATTTAAATTATTTGCGTTTTTCCTGTTAAATAATTCTAGCATTTTTTGGAGGATAAGTGAAAAAGTTGACAGTTAAGAACAGAGATAGATGAAATATACGGAGATAATGAACAGTCATCGTCGCAGACCACGGCCAAAATTTACATTCCTCTCCCATTCTGGCCGTGGCTGAATAAGAAGGGAATAATTCGTAGCTCATTAAAATATTGACCAACCCGAGTAAAGCATAGTCGGAAAAATGAACTTTTTTTTAATACCCAGTCGCAGTTTACGAAATATTTTTGTTTACTGATGATGTTATTAGTTGTTGATTTCAATTGCGATGGAAACATATATTGTCACTGGCTGAAAATGACTTCACAGCATACAGGCGTAAATATTCAAGATTACGACAATTTATGTGATCATGCACGGGTAGGAGATAGCTATGAGCGAACCTTGGCTTGAGACGATGATGAATCGAGCTCAGAAGTCCATCAATCATTACAAAATAGGAGCGGAACAAACACTGACCTCCAAATCATGAAAGTTGGAATCAGTTGCCATGGAGGAGTAAGCATCCCCTGCCGACGGTTAGGACCGCTGTGTGCTCCTAGTCATGATCGGGAAATCACGTGAAAAATCCCTGGACAACTCTGTATGTACATATGGCTAAACAATCAGTGTAAAAAAGTTAGTCAGCCTTTGACTCAATGATAAATTGTAGTTGCTGACAAGGTCATTATATCGACCATAGAACTTATGAAATGATGACTTTAAACGAGACTGCTGAAATTCTTGCTTCATTAGCTTGTTTGTCATTAATTTTCCTCGTTTTAGAAATTGTTCATACGTAGAACATGTTCTTCCGTATCGAATCAACTAAGAGATACAAACTCCATATGCAGGTGACAAATTTACAGGTATATTGGAATAGTATTTGGTGTATAGGAGGAGTAAACATCCCCTGGTCATTGAGCACATTGTAAGGCCCCTGTATTGATCATATAAAGGAAGTAATCTGCAGTAAATTTGTACAGAACCAATGTCCTAACAATTCGACATGTCAGAAAAAAATTAGACACTCAAATAGAATACATCCAGCATACATACAGCAAACAAGGTCATCATAACGGCCATAGAATGTGCTTAAACAAGATTGTTCAAAACCCTTTGACATCTATTTTTTTCTATAGCTAGTACGTAAAACATGCTTTTGTGTACCGAATCAGCTGGGAGACATAATCGCTATTTACAGGCGATTCTAGATATATTGAAAGTAAGGGAATCTGATAGCTGAAAAAAAGGAAGCTGCCCTGTCAAATAGGTTAGTTGTAAGTTGGCGCCCAACAACGTCAGGAAACATCCAATATGAAACAAACATAGTACACGTAGACTCTATGTTTCTTTTATTTCGAGTTCACTGGGTATATCAAATTTACATACAAATAAAATAGCTATTGTTAATTGTCAATACGTCGTCGATATATCTAAATGTCAAATTGAAGGCAACAGCAAGAGGTTTTTTTTCTTATGTAGACGTGTTTTGATAAATTAGGCTTAATATACATGTACACTTGTTAAGATTTGTTCAAACTCGAGAGGATTAGAAGGTCTGCAAATAATGAACAACAATATTTGAGGATTCTTAAAACAAATTTATTGGTCTTAAATTATTACTGACAGTGACAATAGTAATTAGTTCAGAAATTTAAAAAATCACTGATAAGAAATAATGAAAATCATTTTTTTGCCAATTTTAAAATAACTTTTTTAATATGCTTAGTATAGCAGGATTTCTTTAAAGAATTTTAAAAGCTACAATGATATAAACTTTTTGTCATTTAACGCACTGCACGCAAAAGCACGTGCATGCACATGCAAGGTGATCATGGCATGTTGCTAAATCATTAACATTTCTTTATATAATCCAAGAACCAATAAAAATCATAAAAATATAAATGTTACCGTTCTTCAAATATATTGATCATTTTACGCATTGCATATGCGCAAGTGCATGCAAACACATCCTTGCATTTTATTTTGATAGTAGTAACACGTAGGAATCCATTATACCTATTCATAAAAGGTTTCCCCTTAATCGGATGTGTACTTTAATATTTTCCCGACATAAATAATAATAATAATAATAATAATAAGAAACAGATTAAAAACTGAAATCTGTTTTGAAAATTAAAAATCACTGATAAGAAATAATGACAATTATTTCTATTGCATAAAATTTGAATTGAAGTTTTAACATGGAAATATTAACAAAAAATAATAGGTGTGACTTGTATTCAAACCATTCTAATTGCTATTTTTAAACATACCTAAGAATGTCCCTGCGCTGCCAGACATTAGAGGTTTATCTTAAATCACACCTGTTATAAATATACAGACAACATGATTGAAAAAAAATCAAATATTCAAATAGAAATCAGTTTTTTAAACATTATAATTTAATCTTTAGTATGTTAACCAATCCTAGAATTTAATCAAGTAGTCAGAATATAAAATCAGTGCACCATTTTTTAAAAAGGAAGTACACTGTGGCTACAGACTTCAAAAAGCAAACCAAGATTAATATCTTATGATGCTTGTTGAAAATCTATATGTGGTATTTTCTCCCATTTTGTCTGCCCACAAATAAAGGCTATTGGACAAATAGCAGTTCTAGCACAATTTGATTAAAACCTTCTCTTTTCTTCCTCATATTTATAATACATGTATATGAAAAATATTACCCTTTACAATGCATGCATATGCTTTTCAAACCAAAGATGTGTGCGATTTCTATTCACGAGTCTTCGCTAAGGGGTAGGAAACACACACAAAAAAAACTTTGGACAAAAATCTTGTGTAAGGTTTAAACTTAAAGGTCAAGATCAAAGGGTAAAAATTGTTGAAATATGAAAGCCCTACCATCATCTGTTCAGGAGTATGGCAAAGGTTAAAGTTTGGTGACAGTTAACAAAAATGAGCCATAGTCCAAGGTCAAGAGATCAAAAATGTTGGTGCGGCCAAGGAAGGGTTTTGTAACAAGGAAATGAAAAGAGCAAAAACTTTAATGCCCGAATCTTTTATTGAGGCGGCATAAAATATTCTCTATACTCTACAAAAACACACTTATATTAATTTTGTCACATGTAAACATTGATTTCCTTTTTAAGATTACATGAAATTACAACAGTGGTAAATCTAAGACTTAGTTCAAGATTCCGTTATTTATTCATGAGGAATTTAAATCACTTAAGATTTTTTTTATTAATTGAATTTTAATATCGCAATAATATTGCCTAATTAATTTAATAATCATCCAATAAAGATGAAGCAAAATAATTATAAGAAGCATAGGCAATGATAGTCATCAAAGTTCACGTTTAAGGGATTACCTGGGGGTCTAAAAACTACATGTTCTAAATGATGAATGAATGAAGGATCAAATATCTGGTTGTTTTGTGGTCTTCATGTAACGTGATGAGGATCTTAACGAAGAAAATAGGGCTATTTTCAAAATATCATGACTATTTTCGTGATGAAATTTGAAATCATTTGAAATCATTTATAATGCAAAAAAATTTCATTTTCCAAATGTTTTTGCAATTCTATGGTAGTGAATTTATTTCATTAAGTATAAGTAAAGGATATATGCATGCATATTCCGAGATAGTCTGTTCAAGAAATCATTCTACAAAATGTTTTATTTATCTAATGTGATTCTGGCGTTAAAATGATTGAAAGGTCGACACGTACACAATCTCGTACACTAAAATATGCATTTTGACAAAAATTAAAATCACGATATCAAAATTCCCCTTAGAGTGTTGTTTTGAATAAAACTTGATTAAATAAGACACAAAAAAAAAATAAAAGCAGGATGTGACTTTAATTGAGTCATTTAGTAAACTCTGTATAAAATTGTTGGAAAAAAAACACAATATTAATGAAAAATGCGAATCACCTTCGAAATTATAATGTATTTTGCCTATATATTTATGAATCAAAACTTCTTAGTATTATGTAGTTAATGCAGCCAATTATGAAAAAAGAATAAGGGGACAAGGAAATGCGCTTTATTGTAAGTTTCCTGCACAGCTTCTCTCTCTCTCTCTCTCTCTCTCTCTCTCTCTCTCTCTCTCTCTCTCTCTCTCTCTCTCTCACAAAACAATAACGTCGATTGATTTTAGGAATGTAATGCAGTTTTTATCTTCCAGTTACCAGATCTACAAATCTAATATCCATTTACGTATATAAATGATGAAATTGACATTTTTTTTGACATGAAACTCTTATATTATCATTGGTAGGGTTTCATATAATTTGTGTCTGATCGTTGTCTTACGATCATTCTTTGACAGATATCATGAGTAGAACAATTGAAAATAAAGAAATGCTATTGTGTTTTGAATTTTTTGGGATTGTTTAGCGAGTGAATATGGTTAAATATATAAGGAGAATAAACCCCATAACTCACAAATTTCTTCTCTATTTTGTATTCAAGTGGTTGTATTATATTAAACAATGCCCTGCGGGGAAATCCCTTTGTAACCCTTTCACTGTAACGCTAAGACATAGTTTATGAAAATGAAACATTTGATATACAATTAACGTGGTTGATAGCTAATTAACAAATTCATACTGTTGATAAAATATGATCTAAAAATACAATGAAATACACATAAGTGAATGGGAAATTGAACAGAACTAGAGGTACTGTGAGCAATGAGCTCACTAAATGATACCCCCCGCCTCCCATATGAATATAATGGCAGTGTCCATGTTTTGCTCTGAAAAATCCAAAATATATGTCAGATCAAAAAGTAAAATAGGAGGTGCACAATGGCAATATGTAATAAAGATTCTGTGAAAGTTTCATTAAATTTCCTTCAGTGGTATGGGAGGAGTTGCGGATAAGAGATGGGTACCCCAAAGCGTAACAGACGGACGGACGGACGGACGGACGGACAGACAGACGGACGGACGGACAGACGTACAGACGGACGGAATTAACGATTACTATATACCCTCCCGCTTTTCAAGCGGGGGGTATAACAAGCGGGGGGTATAATGAATCATATCTTCGCAAACTCGAAGATATATAATGATGCATTTGCCGTTTGATCAAAAGGAAATACCGACTTGGTCTGGACTGAATGGAAAGTTTGTTAGTGTGGTTCACTGTAAAGAATTTTTTCACGTATAGGAAGTGGAACGGAGACCAGAAACAAGAATCCAATGCATAATACATCTCTTTCTGTTTAAAACAACAATTCACTTGTATTTAAATGTGTGTCTACTTGCAAGGAAAGATCAGTTTTGCATATCGTTTTCATTTCTTTTGCAATACTCTTAGAACGGTAAAGTATAATTAAAGGCACTTAACAATGTCCTTTTTCCTGGTAACAAATTATATCATTTTGAAATGGAGACCAAAAACTCCCATAAGCTTGATCCTATATGGAATATCTTGAGTGCCATCTGAGGACAAACTCACCAAGAAACTGTCCTCGTTGTGCCTGCAAATAAAGAGGTCTCTTTGCGCCCAGAAGCTTCCACTATCCGAATCAACTTCTTGAATTGAGAAACTCCATAGCAACAACCAAAACATATTATTAAAAAATGGCGATAACAAACATTTGCATGTTTAAAGACAAATACGCATTACAAATTGGTAGAAGAGAACCTAAAGAAGTGGGATCGGGTGTCATGGAGTGGCAAAAAATCCCCCAGTCGACCAATCACACCGGTTGGTGAGTCCTATGTCTTTAAAATGAATAAACTGATAAATCCATTGTCAGCTCAGTATGAAGAGAAAAATCAATCTAAAAAAATTCTACATGGTTTAAAACACGGTGTCCATGAATTTTCAGAAGGTAGAGGATCAGGTGGCTAGAGGGCGTTAGCGTCTCCTATTGAACAGAGACACTCGACGTGAGCCCTATGCACTGAACAGAAAAAAATATTTTCTAGTCATAATAGAAATAAGATAATAAAGCCTAGTTATAGTTGAATGTAATGGGCCTTAAATTAGTATGAAATGTGTCAGACAAAAATAAGACCCAGTGATAGGTTATATTTGCTTATGAAATCATCATACACTGTAACAAATGATCTAATCTACAAAATACTGACTTTAAACAGGGTTTTTGAAATCTCAGCAATATCATCATATATCTCTCAGTGACCTGTCTCTGTTGAACTATTTATCATACTCATAGAATATTTTTGATATTGAATAAGATTTGAGATACGATATTAGCACTATATACAGGTCATAGCGATGATGGAAAGGCTTAAATCATTTCGTTTGTAATACAAAATGTTACCGTCAGGTAAACTTCCATACATGAAACCAGTGGGTGTGTATAAAACCAATTGTTTTTTATATTTTGAGTTTACTGAGGTATATTGAGTTGACATAGGAATGGATGTAACATTTTTTTAATTGATAAAACGCCGTCAATATACCTGTAAAATGTAAAAGCAAAGACAACACCAGGAATTTTTTTTTTTCATGTAGAAGTTTTCGAATAAATTCTGCATTGTTGAAATTGATATTTCTATACCTTTCTCATGCTTTGGTATATTTTTCTTTCTATGGTCCAAAATAGTTGGAATATATTATCCTAAAGTGTCGAAATATAATTCAAATAAAAGGTATACAAAACTTTATTTTTGCATGCAGGACATTCCACAGAAACAGATGAATCTACCTTACAATTTTATGCAGATCTTAACTACAATAAGGCAAAAACCTTACCGGATTAATAAGAATATTTCCAAATTGAAATGTCAAATGATAGGGTTTTTTTTATTGGCGGGAGGGGGTGTTATTCATTTTACTGAATTCAAGTTTAAAAATAAACTCCATAAGGTCGTTTATAAATGTTTGCCCTGCACTAAATTTTATTCC
Source organism: Saccostrea cuccullata (assembly GCF_032062105.1). Lineage (NCBI taxonomy): Eukaryota > Metazoa > Mollusca > Bivalvia > Ostreida > Ostreidae > Saccostrea > Saccostrea cuccullata. Next base: position 199,215 of record NW_026923817.1, on the reverse strand, counting down.
TTCAAATTTGAATGAAGAATGAAATTTTTGTGGTGGGTAAATAATTTATTTGGAGATTCAAATTTTTAGCTTTACTTATGTTTTATGGCGGCGGGTTCACGCCCCGCCAACATAAACTTCTTTAAGGTCTGAAAATGTTCTCACGCCCGGATAAACATTTTTCTGGAAAATTCTTCTAATGCGGAAAGCTTATGATCGCACAAATCCCATTTTTTTTTATGGAGTTCTTTTAATAGATTCTAAAGTATAGCATTGAAATTTATTCTCTTCTAGCTTATTGTCTCACTAAATCTTACTTATGAAATTTAAGGTCATCGTCTAGCTGGGTTTGTGAGCAATAGACGATATGCGTAGAAAGTGTCTTCCCTTGCCAAGGAGACATATTGTACGTTTTATTTGATTTTTTTGACAAATGCATCCTATAATATTTTTTTCATTATGAGAATATAAAGATCTATAATCACGTTTAATTTGAATTTTCATTGCAGATTTTCAGGATTTGAGCCCCAAAGTTTTAACAATTTAATAAATAATTATTGCTAAACCACTCATCAAAGCATTTTTATACTATAAGTGTTTCAACCCCTCGTTCTCTCAATATGTTTCAAACCTTGATTTGCATCAAAGGCAAATTCCATGATGTTCTTCTTTCTTGTATTATCGAATCAGAATTGAGCACAAGCATAAACACGTGTTTTCTCATTTTCGTAAATTATCCAAAAAGGGATAATGTTTTCATCGTTTCATATTTCTTTGCAATTTATAAAAGTTAAAAGTCAATTAATATGAATAACTGAATATTTCAAAGAACGATTTGTGAGCAAAATACCTGCACTTTACTGAGATTTTTGCATATAAGCCACAAAAATAATTTAAAATCATCATTTTAAAAAAAACAGGAAACCCATTACCATTTCAGTAGAAGTGTATATCATTTTGCTGCGCATGTGTTCGCATGTGCTTCAGTATTTATTGAAGTAAATAGACAATAAAACAGAAGATATAAAATTTATTGTCGGAATAAAAATATAATTCTACTCTGAAAAATTTTGTCTAGGCTTTGTTAAAAGAGATTAAGATGCTTAAAAAAATTACAACTGAAATACATTTACCTAGTTTTGAAAAGTAGCAATAAATAACCATGGTTATACATAAATTCAGTTGTTATAGAAATCTGTTAACTGTTTCAGAAGTCAAAGTTTTCATGAGAAAATCAATTGAAACGTTTCTATTTTAATATCATTTATGTGTAACAGTAAGTAAGCAGATAATTTTTACCTATACTGTATTAGCCCAGGGATTTTCGTGAATATCCTATTTTTATTCGTATATACTTAGCACATTTCCTGAAGTTAATTGTTTTATCATAATAAAATTATTGACATTACCATCAGATGTGACCACAATTAGCGTTTACGGCCAGGTTACTTGTCTAGTGTGTCAGATTTAAGAAATGTTACAGCCTACTATATTATTTTCATAACAAAATGACCAAAATTAAAAAAAAAAAATTCAAAAGAAATCAAGGGCATTTATCTATATTCAGAGTAGGTCGTAAAATTTGAAATTCAAACTTGATCACTACAGTCTAATTTCGTGAATCGTCAAATTGAAATCCATTTGCAATTATGAGTTTTTGAAGAGATAGTTTACAAAGTTTTCTTTTAACATAGTTTTGCTTTAAGACATCTGCAGGTCGCAAAGATTGTACTGATATTTTCTATAATCCAAAGTGAAAACATCTAAATTTCAACAAAGTAGAACTGAATGTATGCAAGGTCTGTATGAACGAATATCCTTATTCGGCTGGATATTTGCAAGCATACAAAAGGGAGGAAAATGTATAATACAGCTTTTATTATATTTTCAAAATCGAGAATTGAAACTCTAGTTGTAGATAAAGAACACTAGCATTGTTCTTACTTTGTTGCTTCACATGTGCAGGTTATTAACAGAGATGTACTTTGTAAAATGACTTTGAAACATATTACATAAATGTTCAATTGTTGTGTTTTATATATTTGTTCCTTTATCTTCTGTATATTTGTTCCTTTATCTTCTGCAATGTTGCATATCATACGAAAAAATCTTTATGTTAATGTCAATTAGATACTGCAGATTCCTTATTTTTTGCGAGAACTGGGTCTTCAACGTCAAATCGCGTAATTACGCGGAAATTAATTCCTCGCGTATAATTAGGAATCTACAGTAATGATACAATTTGTTCTTAAAAATGATAATGTTATCTAGCTAAAAAAATTAAGTGTAAAATATCGAATTGATGTTGGAGATTGTATGTAAATTTTGATGTTTTGGATTTTCGTGAATTTTCAAAAAAACTGTTGAGGAGTTAAAAAGAATTAACTCAGTAATGAAATATAAGTAGATAACAAACAGTAGTCATGCTCAAAGGTCAATTAAACAATACAAATCAGGAGCAGAGCAAATATGAACCTCCAAAACATCAGAGGTGGGATCAGGTGCCATAGATGAGTAAGCTTCCTCTGCCAACCAGTCTCACTTGTCACCTTGTGCTCCTTGTTAAGATCGGTAAATAACGGAATAATTCATAGACAATTCAGTGTGTAAATAATGACCTAACAATTAGTATGGAAAACCCCAGACTGCTGATATTCTTGTTACTTCAACTTTTTTTTCAATAACTTACTTTATTATATGATTGATTAATTTCCATCTCTCTGATTGGCTGAGATCCAACTATGTTAGAAAAATACTACGTTGTATTGACCTGCACGTGACGTTCCAGGTGAATACAAGGATTTATTTCCTCTACATTGATCTAAAAATAGATCGGGGAATTCCAATTTGATACAAATTGTTTTGGAAAGCTATATAAACGACTTTGACTTTTTTGTTTACATGTGAACAAAACATAAGCGAATATATATATTTTTGGGTGAGGGTGGTATTAAGAGGGGATGCAGGGACCCCCCCCAACACTTTTACTCAACAACAATTTTTACTTTTTGGCATTCAGTTTTCCCTGATATTTCTCCTTCCTTTTAAAATCTTCCTATAGAAAAAACTGGCATTATATATCTTTTTTTCATGGCAACTAAAATTGATATAAAACATTTCAAATTGATATGACTGATCAGGTTTATTTACATTTTAATTCAGCGTCTCTCTTGCATTTGGCTAGGTATAGGACTTAATTAAATGCAAACAAGTAATGAGCTGTATCATTTTATTAGTGAATCATATAATAAAACAATTATTGCTGTTTTTTCGGTCAATACAATGATTTAGCCATATTCAAAGTACAATATTCACCTCGCCCTTCGGGCTCGGTGAATATTGTACTCCTCAGATGGCTAAATCATTGTATTGACCTCAAAAACAGCAATAATTGTATAGTACGAGGGTTGTTCGAAAAGTTCGTGGACGGGTTCAGTACTGACCGCTGTATTTGTATGTTTGAAGTGAAACTTTACATACTTTTATTATACCATGTTTCCAGTAAAAATACAACTTTTCAATTTTGGGGTCCATTGAATAAAAATTTTAAAGCCGTTCTAATTTCTTTAGAAAGGGGTCGCGGAGCATCCTCGTTTTCTGCGTATATGAATATTTTAAGTCGATATCGTCATTACAAAATTTGTTTTAGATTATGCGCACAAAAATCTATGATATTAAATATGAAGTCACAATAACATGCACTCGTCATATTTGAGAAGTTTCAGTTATTTAAAGCAAGTGGTTCTCAGCTTACCGATTCATAATGAAAGGGGACGGTCTCGATTCACCGTTGAAAACGGCGCAAGAATTGGACGCCACAGAGCAGTGCGCTGTGATGTAATTTTGTATGGTAGCTGGAAAGACTCCTTTTGAGACAAAACAATATAGCTAGATGAACTTGGGGATAGGTCAAAAGTATCAAGATGAATGGTGTACAAGTTGTATAAACGAATTAAAGAAGGTCGATGTGATTAAACTTGACGAAAAGTCAGAAAGACCTCCACCTATTGATTCTGACTTGACGGCGTCAATGTTACAAGATCTTGACAAAGATAGAAGATTAGTAGTAAGAGATAAATCGAATAAATTTGAAATAAGTACGTCTATGCGTATGAAATAATCACAAAATATCTTGGATTTGAAAAGGTTTGTACTCGTTTGATGCCGAAATTACTTTCTACGGACGAAAAAATCGGCGGATCGTAGCATCGAAAGAGTTTCTAAGAAGATGGAAGATTATTCATAAAACATAGCGACGTAACGACGTCAGAAAAATTACGCCACAGTTGCTCCGCGGGCATTGACAACGTATCATAAAAATTGGTATAACTTTGATAAATGTAAGTAAAACTGACTGAAATTTTGCATATTATTTCAAAATATATTATCATTTAATGTAATATACAAAATTTTTCGAATTGCAACAAATCTTCGGAGAAAATTACACCGTCCACGAACTTTTCGAACAACCCTCGTATTACATAGTTTTAGAAATCGTTCATACGTAGAGCATTTCGAATCAAAATAATAGAGATATAAACCCCGTATGCAGGTGATAAAGGTATATTGCTGCAAAAGTTGACGAATGAAAAGTGAAAGTCATCACTTTTAACATAAAGCTTTTTTATTGGACTACCATAAACGTATTTTTAAAGAAAAATACCACAATATGAAACAAATGTATGTGAATATAATTAAAATGATATAAAAATGTGTATTGTTTAACTGACTTTTGAGCTCAAATACTGGTCATAATCTTTATACATTTTATTCTATTTTATTCTTATCCATCTTCACATTGTTTTTATATCTTAAAAATCTTAGGGTTAGGGAAATTTCAATATATTTTTGGAAGACCTGGTCTCCAAAACCCACATAGATATTGTCAATCAGAAACTCAAGCATCTTTTTATGTCACCTTCGGACTACTTGTGTGTATAATCAGAATGATTTTTAACAAAATAATTTTGCAAATAACCAATGGCAAGGTAAGTAAATTTACGAGTTCTATTTTTATTGAAAAAGCTGCTGTCAATGATATCAAAAGGCCTGGACTTATCTTATCGTGGGGAATGATTGTATGTAAAGTTGAAAAGTCGTAAGTTTTAAGCTACTGATTATGGTGAAATCTTGTGATTTCAAATTGTCTAAAAGTTCCTTGAAATTTTTAAGTATCCACATCTGATTTACACCACTTCTTGAATACAGTATATTGTTGCATAGTAAGTACTCTTGAAGTTTCTCCTTCCTACTGTTATTATCTTAGTGAGGACTAAAGAAATACCATACTTTCAATGTCTTTGCATTATACATGTACCCCCAGTATTTCATATTTCTTTTTATAGTATTCGCAGTACCTTATTTAGTTGAATATTTTTTTTTAATAAAAAGCATGGTTTTACAATGCCAAAGATCACAAAGAGCGCACAAAAATGGAGTACCATTTACAAATACAAGTACAAATTTTTGTCATAATCAGATCTGAATATTATTAGTTATCCAGGTTCAATCAAGGGTGTACGGGGATTTACCCCGGTTTTATTCCATCCACCATGAGGCCGATGCATTGTAGTACGTAGTTATCTTTTCAGTAGATTGAAACACAGTTGATTAGACTCTTATGTTTACAAATAAGTATTTTTATGGGTACATAGGAAATAAATTCGGCCTCAGGGTGTATGAGATAAAACCCAGAGTAAATCCCCGTACACCCTTGATTGAATCTGGATAACTAATAATATTCATATCTGATTTATGACAAAAATGTGTAAAACTACCATTTAAATCTTATATTTACATTCTCTATCATCTATCATCTTTAAAAAGATTTTTTTCTACAAATCTTTTTTTTTTATTGTCACGCACATTTGTGTTTTATTGATACAAAAATACGCGTAATCAATAAAGATTTTATGAGGAAAACAGTTAAGGAATGATAATAAAAGCATTAAATCTTTATATTTAGAGTTACACCCAGAGAAAACAGTGAGTGGTTAGCCGAGGAGTAAATCTGTTTTTGAACTACGCTGTTTCAGTCAGCTGAAGTACCTTTGGAAAATAGTTTTTTCACATTTCTACACGTATTCAAAAACTTCTACATGAGAAGCAGAGGAAACTTGTTGTGGCCTTCAACTCAATGCTTTGATATATCGATGACGTATTATGAACTAACAATAGCTATATCATATGTAGACTCAATTTATCCAAATGAGCTTGAAAAAAGATACCGCAGATGACCTTTGGATTTGCATTTAAGAAATTACAACCCTCGCCATAAGCGGTCATACGGGGACATCAGTGTATTACAAACACATCTCGTTTTCATAATTATTATTAGTTCATTTTTTGGCACATTTAATTGTCTCTTTTATTATCCTTCTAGTTTTTATTTTATACATTTATTTTTACTTAGCAGAATCTATCTTTAAGAGAAGAAGACAAAATTTCAACATCAGAGAAAAAAAAATTCGATGTGACTTTCAATTCAGCATTTAGATACATCAGGTCAACTTTATTAATAAAAATTGTTTGTCCTCTCCCGGCTGACTTGCTAAATACAACTCAACACGTATTTTTCTCCACCCCCTGGAGACGATCCTTCCATGAAAAAGTGAGATATGAAGATAACAAGCAGTACCTATGTTCAAAAGTCTATTGAAACAATACAAATGAGGAGCAGAACAAACACAGATCTCTATAAGCAACAGGTTGGCTCAGGTGCCATAGAGGATTAAGCATCCTTGTCGATCAGACAAACCCGCCCTAGGCTCCGTGTCATGCAGTGTGTAAACAAAGGCCTAACCATTTGTATGAAAACGTCATTTCCGAGAATCTTTTTTCTCAATTGCGCCCATTTATTTACATGCCTATTTTTTTATGCAGATGAAGCACAATTTGTCCAAAAAATCTTATAAGTGAAAAGTAGGAAACACTTACTTTATTGCCTTCAACTCGACATTTAGATATATCGCCGACATATATTTAATTAACAATTCTTATTTTCATTCTGATGTCGATACGATATATCCCGGTGATCTTGAAATAAAAGATACCAAGAGTCCGACACCTCTGTTTCATATTTAGATACCTTACTTGAATAAGACGTAAATGGTAATCTAACAACCAAGCTTTATGATAAACGTAATGCTAATGACTTTAACTTTTGAATTGTCAACTTCCCTTACTTATGCAGCAATATACCTTTATCACCTGCATACGGAGTTCATATCTCTCAATTATTTCGATACTCAAGAACATGCTCTATGTATGAACAATTTCTAAAACGAGGTAATTTATTGACAAACAAGTTGATGAAGCAAGAATATCAGCAGTACGGTTAAAGTCATCATTTCGTAAGTTTTCTGGTCCATACAATGACCTCGTCAGCAAATACATTTTATCATTTTGTAAAATGCTGACTGATGTTTTTCATATTAATTGTTACACTATTATTTACACACTGAATTGGCAACGGATTTTCCGTTATTTTCCTATTAGACAAGGAGCTCACGGCAGGTATGACCGGTCGGCAAGGGATGCTTATTCCTTCATGGCACCTGATCCCACCTCTTATGTTTTGGAGGAGCATGTTTGTTCTGATGCAATTTTGTATTGTTTAATGGACTTTTGGGCTTGAATGCTGTTAGATATCTCCATATGTCACATTTTGTACTTGTGTTTACTTTCAAAAGGTTGCAGTATTGCTTGAATGAAATGAAACTCCTCTATGGCACCTGAATGATCAGTATCCGTTTTGAAGATGATTAAGGATATACATTATAAACTTCCTGTTCACAAAATTGAGGTGTAAATGTTTTCCAAGAAGGATAAGACAATAAATTGATGGAGATGAGAACAAATTTCTTCATCGCTGTAAATAACAAAATATTGAGTGAAAAGAAGAAATATATTTTTAAATAATATCTCTATTTGAGTGCAATAGTTATACTTCTTATCCGAGTTACTGTGCTCAATACATGTAATTTGTATAATTAAAATGAAATATATGGAGATAACGAACAGTATTAAAGCTCAAAATTCATATAAGAATACAAAATTGTAGCAAAGCAAATACGGACCTCCAAAACATCAGGGGTGGGATCAGGTGTCATGGAGGAGGGAGCATCCCCTGTAGACCGTTCACAGCTGCCGTGTGCTTCTTGTCTTGATCGGAAAAATCCGTCGACAATTCCTTGTGTGTACTTATATTAAATAAAATAAATAATTTCCTTGTTCTAGTTGGACATAGTATAGGTAAATGTGAATGGCCTGTCAGACGGAGCTTAAAGGTTCGCTGTATCTCCATCTGTATGAAACCATCTGCACAAAACAACAATTATGACAATAGCAGGTTACAAATCACTGTTGTTCACTTAAAACCTATCAAGGAAGCTATAAATATTATTATAACAATATATAGAAACACTAAATTTAGGAGAGAGTTGAAGCTAATTGTAAAGCACTATAGACATTAATAATTTTGTCTTTGTATATGATCATTTATATATAGTCATAAATGTCCATTAATGATTAGTTCAAATTATAACAGACCCTGTTACGTCATTTCAGTAGAAGGAAATGCAGCTAAATTTGCAGGAAGAAATTATCTTCTTTTACGCTCGATTTAATTTTTGGTGAGCAAAAAATTAATGATTTTTTAACCATCTCAAAAGCATAAAATTAACAGAATATACAAATCGTCCTCTTAATTTACAGGTTTAAAGGTTCATTCTGTTTTACTTTGTCGTGAAATGTCATGCTTTCCTAATTTTTTTATGTGGACCCGCCATTTATTACAAAGCGATTAGATATGATCATTAAAATAATTGAAATATGCTAATGAAGGATCCTCGTGCACTCGATGTTAATGATATAACATATTTCTGACAGTCGGGGATTAATTAATGTCGTCATTAATATTAATGTAATTTTGATCTTTTCTTCGACATATACAGGTATGCGGTGTGAGCGTTAGGATTTCGACACACTCCTCCTTTCGCTCTTATCAATATGAAGTTTCGGATTACCTTAATCTTTTCTTTAGGATGCCTATTTTCATGTAAGTATTTTTTGGTGATAAATAGCTACACTTTTTTTTTAGTTTTTAAAAGATATATATATATATTTATTAATTTCACTTAACTTTTTATAATTTAAAGAAAAAAATTATCAAAGATTTGAATGAAGCACTTTAGGCAATTATCTGTATATTTTATTTCTTTGTCATTTTATCCAATTTCATACAATTATTATTTGCTTACAGACTATGAATACTTCATTTCTTTTTTATTTATCTAATCAGAAGTGTCTACCGATCAGGATACTTTATAATTATTAGAATTCTTTTCTGTTACAAATTGTTTTTAACCAAAGAAAATTCGGCGAGGGTAAACAACCTTTTTAAAATGATGAAATATACATGTAATAAAAGTTTCTTTTTTTCCGTGGTGAATTTAGCTATTATCATACAAGTTAAAACAATACTAACGAATTGTATTGTTTATATATTAAATTCCGGAAAGGACTTCTCTTATATATCTAGGATAAGTACGTAACTCGTCTTTTTTTTTTATTTGAATTAACCAGGTGGTACTAAAGCAAATCCCGTTGTTCTCAAAAGCCGATGTCAATAGCAAGTTTCTTCGGCGACCCGTCTATGATTTCATTATAAGTTTCATTATTATAAGTTTGTTTTCAAGCTTTACCACAAAAGTAAGGTTAAAACGCTACGTTGCCCATTTTTGTAAACAAGTTTTTTTTAAAAAATATATTATTTATAGTTGTATTTGCCTGAACAGTCGTTAACATTTAAACCCTCTAGATGACATATATGGCACGCCAAATTCACAAAAATGAGATAATCATAGTTTCACAATCGATAAACTAGGTTTATCGGTTGTAAACCATAGTTTACGGACTGTAAACTATAGTTAACAACGTTAATCTATATTTTACATCTGTAAACCATAGTTAACGTGATAATCTATGTTTCACAACCGTAAACTATACTTAACACCGAAAACTATCATTTGCGATTGCAAAACATAGATTATCTGATAAATACAGTTTCACGATTTGTAAACTATGGTTTACAAACCGTTAACTATAGTTAACGATCTGATAAATATAGTTTCACGATTTGTGAATATGATTAACAACTCTTAACTATAGTTTAAATATATATATGTTTCTCAACAAAATCTATTGTTAACGATTATTACAGACAATAAACTTAATATCATTCGTAAACTATAGTTAACAACCGTTAAATATAGTTTTACAGATGAAAACTATACTTAACGAATCGTTAACTATACTTAACGGATCGTTAACTATAGTTTACGGTTTGTAAACTATAGTTTACAGTCGATAAACCAAGTTTATCAAATGTGAAACTAGGTTTATCTCATTTTTGTGAATTTTGCGTGCCATAGACATACGCAGCTTAATTAGTTAACTTTGAATTATCTAGGAAATGTTTAATTAACAAAAGTAAGAGAAAAGCAAAATAAGGAGTTCATATGAGTCGAACACTGTTGGTGATCTTTATAGTTATGTATCAATTAGAATTATTAATATATGCCACAGAAAACATTATATATGATAAAACAACAAAATAATATCATTTAATCTATTACATGATATACGTACATGTGTATGCATTCAAAATAGCACGTAAAACCATGCACGTCTTAAAAAATATACATGTAATGATTTTTTTTTTAATATGAGTAATGTTTTTAATTGTGGCTTAAAAATTAAACCCCCTATTGTTTAAAGAAACCAAATGCCCATATAACACGCCTCTCATTTGTGTGAAATCCTAGAGTAAAAAGCCACAAAAGGCGTTTTAAGGTGTGCAGTCATTCTATAATTATTATGATTATTAGATTGTCACATTTCTTGTCAGGCCTCTTTCAAACAGAATTTTTTATCGTTTCCGTCAAAGACGTGTTTAGAATTTGATCATAGGATACAAGGAAAAGAGCTTTTCTATTATAGACCACAAATAAATGCCAAGCTTTCGATATAGAATCATTAATTAAATTAAAATAAAATTGAACATCAATTAAAAATGTAAGCCTCAGGTTCTAATGCACGTGAGCTGACTGAGAATTAATGTTTACAGGTAACTGGTTCTGTTCAAAGCATTGTTATGTTTTTAAATTGTTGCATTCGACGGTCTCTGTCTATCAAAATCATCAATAGGGAATTTTCCCCACTTCTAATCTCAATATGTCATTTTTTAAATATTTCTACAGTTTCTTAAGTGCGATGTTTGTCAAGATTATTTTATCATTTTCGGATTGGTTGATTGATTGATTTGAACTGCACTAATGTGAAATAGAATTTGCTTATCGAAATTTATTTCATATTAAATTAATAATGAGATTTTTGCCAGGACATTCTTATTTTCATGACCATATGTATTACAGGTTGCCAGAAATAGGTTCAACATATAGAGGTACAGTTGTATACCATTGACCGTTAATCCAAAGATACACATTTTTTATTAGGTTTTGAATTTCAACCTCCCAATATATCACGTCTGTCTTAAGTTTATCATAACTATTTTTCCTCCCAAAAAAAACCACCTGACATAATGTAAGTTAGTTCTTACCGCAAATAATTCATTAAAAAATAATATTACCTACAAATGTCACTTTAAAAGAGGAGTTTTCTTTTTTCAATTTATAGCTCCATGATTTATAATTTTATACTTTTTGTAAATTGTTTCTTTTGAAAAAGAATAAAAGAATGGATTATGTTGACAATCGATCAATTAAAATAGTGACAAGTTCTATCCAACTTAATTAACTAAAACCGAATACCAATTAGTAAGAAATTCATTTTGCTACCATCAGGTCATGTTTTATGATAATTGGTATGCTAAATGAATTTCGCGCCTGGGTTGGTTGACATAAACAATAAACACTTTTAATATTAGAATTCATAAATATAGAATTGCATATGATCAAAAACAAAGAACAGTCAAATAATTGATAAAGAAACTCATTTCACATCTTAAAGTTGTAATATGAAAAATTGCTTTGGAAGTACATGTAAATCAGGCACCAGGATATTTCGTTTTTCTTGATTAATGGTCTCATATCACATTATAAACTGTTTATAAAGAAGAAAGATGTCCATTTGAAAACATTTTGCTCATATTGTGAGAAATTCATATAATGTGATGATCTATATGGCATTCACTTCTTGTACTTTTGACAGAAAATCTTAACCTTGAAAAAAAATTGCTAACAGCCAGGGTAATTAATTGTGTCAAGAAAACGCAAAAATAATGAATAGGAGTCCTCGAAAATATCTGTATTCATAGCACATGTATTACCAAAATGTAAGAAAAAAGGTCAGGATATACATTATGTTTCATATTTCAGGTTTGTTGATAGCGTCATGTGAAGAAGGATTCTCACAGGTTTCCGTGTACGGACGCGAGAGGAGAGACACCAGCAGACGACAGGCTGACAGCAATGAGAGTGACGATAATGACGACGACGATGATCGAAGAAAAGAATACTCACGCCGCTTAGCTCTCCAAAAAGTTCTCAGAAAGTTACGGAGGCTACCTTTGTCCAGAAGCCAGCTTGTGAAGCTCGTGAGTCGACTACGCAAGCATAAAAAGTCAAACAAAGCTATAACTATGACGGTTATACGTGACATAATGAAGGACGTAGTCGGAAAGAAAAGCAAAATCAGCAAAACTAAAGCCAAGGAAATACCCACAACAACTAAAGCAACTACAACAGTTAAAGTCGAAAAGAACAAAGAGAAAAACATTCCATCTATTACTGATGGTCATTTAGTGTCAATTAAAAAAGCACCAAAGAAACCAGAGGTCGTGAAAGCACCCGAACCAAAAGAACCTCCCAAACAAAAAATACCAGTGGTGTATCAACCACCTGTTGTGAAAGTAACAAAAATAACACCTCCTCCAAAGCAAATTCAACCAGTAGCAAAGGTGCAAAAAATACAGCCTCAACCTCCCGTTACAACAAAAGTAGAAAGTGACGTACAAGTTATCCCTACGGCAAACGGAAATGATGTAGCTGTCGATACTAGAATTTCTCCAGAATTGAAACTGAATATTAATCGTATCCCAGTTAAGTTAAGAACCCAAGCGCTTTTCCAAAGATTAAAAATTCTTCGACAACGTTTACACAATTTTAAAAAGCTTCGAGACAGACAAAATACTGTGAGGACAAACAAGAAAGAAATTGTTAAAACCTCCTTATCTGGTCTAGGCTCCCCATCCTCTTCAAGTTCAAGTGTTGCTATTGTACAAACAAAACCTGCTGTGAAAGCAGTTGCATATGCCTCAGATATGGAAAAGCCACTCAGCCTTTCTTCACCAAATTTCCAACAATCTTCAGTAGTAGCAGAAGCACAGGTTTCAGTAAAACCTACAAATCCAGCGGGTCTTTCTTCACCCAAACTTAATTTACATGGCCACTCTCTTAACACAGACAAAACGCAAAGTGTTTTACACACAAACAATTATAACAGTGCACCTGTCAATACGGGAATATCAAATTTGTCACCACCCGTAGCTCCATCAGTAATTCCATCGGTTGAAATGACACAAGATGAATCTAGTCGTGTGAAAAAGATTATCATGGTGATTCAACGGCTTGCATCTAGATCTGGAAGTAAAAAGTTACAAGTATCATCGAAAGCAAAAAACCTTCTCATAAAATGGGTCAGGAGATATAAAAATGCTATGAAAGCAAAGCAAGTGCAACCGCATGTGGAAACTAAAGTACAATACTCAGTTTCTTCCGGATTTCACAATGTACCGATTGATCAAGTTGGAACCAAGTCTCTGCAAAGAAACATTCCGCTGTCTTCCACTGCGGAACTTGCTAATCCTAATATGATGGAAAATGATGTTATTAAGCAGAAAATTGAAAAGAAACCAAAGGATGGCAGCCACTATATATTAGAAAACAGCAAAGGTAAATCAAATATTTAAGCAAAATGGCATATGAATTTAATACTGAAGATTGGAACTATAAGCACATCTTAAATACTTTTTCTGAGATAATTTGTCCTCTTAATATGGTAATCATGTTACTTATAAGAATGTTTCTAAGATGCTTTTAATTTATTCCAGATACATATATTTCTGATTCACCACAGGCGAAAAGTCATTTCAAAACAAGCCCAAAAGCATCCTTTATTAAACCTGAGCAAACAGTTGTTGAAAATAGTGAAATGAAAAGTTCCTCTTTCCATAATTCTTTTAAATCAAATGCTACAATAACATTTCCACTTTCTTCACAACCGGTTAAAGACATCCAAGAACAGAACACAAAGGAAATTTCAAAACTAAATTCGGAAATTACGAATACAGATACTAAAACAGAAGCTATTAACACTAAAAAGTCAGATATTGAGACAGGCAACGCAGACTTTAAACAAGCACTTGAGTCAAAAGCAGTAAAGGAATCACAAACAAATGCGCTTGACAGCATGATTAAAGAGGCTCCTAAGCATATTTATGCAACATTCTTGCCCCCGACCATTGAAGATCCCTCTTTGAAAGAAAAACAAACATTTGAAAGAAAGAAAGATAAAATATCACAAACAGAAAATGCACAGATAGTTGAAGAAAGCACAGACATTCCACATGTAGAAAATAACGTAGAAGTAACAAACTGGGTTTCACCTGGTGGTGTTCCCATAAGTTTAGAAACTCCAAAGACCCTCCCCGGTATTCCTATACCGGAAGTCGAAAATAAAGTTACTGAATCTGTTTTGAAACAATCAGTTTATACTACTACACCAGCCGCTGTACAAATTTTTGACGAACAAATATCTAACGATCCCTATGTTCCTGTCGCGTCAGTAAGATCTGAACTAAATACAATACCGGAAGTAACCAAAGTATCATCAAATAACCTTGATACATCCATTAATGGTCACTCAGATATAAATAATGCTGTTGAAGCCAATCTGGATGAGTCTCCCTACAAAAGCATTCCTTCAAAACAAACTGATCAACTTCAAAATGAATCTCAGAAACACAATTCAATTACAGACAACAACGTCATCCCACTATTTCAACATGAAACCAAAAACACGTTTTTCAAAGGTGTAAATAAAACACCAATTGACACTACCTCAATTGAAAGTAATTCAATCAAAGAATTAACGCAAAAGCAGGGACCCAGTGTTGATGAATCTGTTCCAAAAGCTAGTGATATATCTGTATTCAATCAAATAAACACACACACAAACACAGATAACACAGTTATTCCCCTAAATAAGGACATTTCCTTCGATAAAAAACAAGAAAATAACCAAGGTCATCTACTTTCAGCTTCTCAAGAGCTTTCGTCAAATACAGTCAACGTTTTTAAGCCTTCGGCAAAAAACATCTTTGATAAGCCTTTATCAAAATCCCTTCCCGACTTGGAGAAGACAGCATTAACAAGTGTTTCTGATACAAACACACAATCAGCTTCAAACATTGAAGTACATCATGGTGGTAAAAACCAGTTTGTTCCACCGCCTCCCCCACCACCACTATCATTTGATTCAAGAGTTACAAAAACAAACGAACAATCTAAAACAAATAACGTAGAGGAAAATCAGTTTATTACACCACCCCAACCCCCAGTAAGTGAGAGAGTTCCAACTTTAGTTAAAGAGAACCCGAACATTAAACTCTCTCTTCCAGGTGTGGTCATTGAATCACCATTTTCTGATTCTAAAACCATTGGAAATGTCCAACAGGCATTACAAACAAGTATTGATAATACAGTACAGGAAATCCCCCATGCATCTTCAAAATTAATTCAAGGTCAAGATAGTGCAGTAGTCTTTTCAAATTCTGCTCCGGCGCTGAGACAGCAAAAGGAAATTAAAAAGGCCAGTACTGGAGACATCAATAATTTATCAATCGCACCAACCAATATTGTAGACATAAAAAGTTCTTTTAATGATAAAAACATAAATAGAATTGTATCAAAGAATGAACACACTTCTAATGTACCTCCTCTTCAACTGCATCCTAACAATCAGCCATCAATTGTTAAGTCACAGCAAATAGGGTCTTTCTCTCAAAAACAGTCAAATCTCAAGACAGAAGAACTAAACACCCCGACCAAATCATTGCCTAAATTTCAAATTTCAAGGACAAATGTTGCTCAACCTTTGAATAGGAATGTAAATCAAAAGGCTTCTTCAACATTTGTTGTGTCTCGACCCAAACGACCGGAAACGGATTTTAATAAGATGGGAGGCATGAGTTTAGATAAAGGTGCTATTCTAAGAAAACTTTTGGAAATCAGGAGATTGCGACAGCAGCTAATCGCAACTGGAAGAGTGAGTGACAGGAGGCTTTCTGATTTGCTTCCAAATTCTAGATCCTCGATTTCCAATCCCAGGCCTCCTTCTAGATCACAACAATCACCTTCACTTTCACAAAATACCGTAGTTTTCTGGGGCGATAGTGCTAAACCATCACTAACAAATCCATTAAGGACTTCTAGGGCGCATCGACGAAAAAGGAGCCTATTAAGTGGCCATATGATCCCAGGAAACAATATGCCACACACAAATAATCAAATATATATAGATATGCCCCTTCATTCTTTATCATATGACAAAAAGCGAAGTAACCCTGTAGATTTGTTTGGTGGGTTGGGATCTCCCTCTGTGTCACACTCACATCCTGGACGAAGCAGAATGGATATTGCTAACCCAGGTTCTTTGTCATTAGGCCCTGTTCATCCTAACACATTACACGATAGAGGTATGACAAAACTAGAAAGATTCTTTAGAAAACCTGTCTATTACACCCCTCAGCCCCAAATGCAAAATATTGCAGCGGTAGTAAATCAAATATTTGCACCAAGGAACACCTTTCAACAACAACAACTGTTTGCTGGTAATTCACTAAGTACTGCTTTCCGAAATAATCCACACCATACACCTTTTCACCTGAATGGATCAGAAAGAAAATCTTCATATGCTGCAAAACGGACACCATCTGGTCTTCCTACAAAAAGAAATTTTGTGGAGACAGCACCTGTGAAACTAAGGACATCTAACAGTCATGGGGTTCGAATTTCGGTTAGAAAAGATGTCTCTGGAGGATCACTTGCGCATCAACATAATTCACAACGACGAATCAGAAATGAGAAGACCATAGATTCATCATATATGGATAATTCCTTGTCATTAGGTATCAAATCACATGACTATTACTGACGATAGCCGCGCACGCACTTTGTCACCAGCAGCCCGCATGCGCGCAATTAATCACTGAAACTGCATTTGTAGGCAGTTGTAACACTTGTGTGTGTGCTTATTCTGTGTTATCTAATCTATTTAAGACACTAGAGCAGCTCGACAATCTTTAATTCGGTGGTGAAGCCTTTATTAATCGGTGTTCTGGTTATAAATGATTCGTCTTCAAGGGAAAGTGTTACAAATCCTCAAAACATCCAGCTGTTTACCTCCGTCTTGGGCATCGCATGTCAGAAAGAATGGGTGGAAGCTTATTAATATCCACAACATGCATTTTTATTTGATATATTTTTGTTATGTAAAAACTGTGAAAGAAGTTCAAAAGGATTATGTAAATGAACTGTAAATGACAACATAATGATATATAATTCAGTATTGTATTTTGAAATCAGAATCTATTTTATTAATGATGTAAAAGCGATTTGTGTTTATATTCATTATTTTTGACCTATGTTATTAAAAAAAATCAAAACTTACATGAATTCTTTTGTTTTCTATTCATGAATTTTATGATTCACATAACTATTTCAGGACCTCCAAAACCCCAGCGACCAAATTATCGAACAGTTCGACGGATCGTTATATTACCTATTCGTGCCCCTACTCCAACTGTGCCAACGGTTCGCAATATCAAACAAAACAAAGGCATGGGTCTCACATCTAGTCAATTAAACTTTGGGCCACAAAAAAGTCCGAAACAAGGTTCACAAACAGGATTCTTAACAAAAGCCAAGCCAGATATGAAACCATACAAAAACACCAAAAGCGTTGAATACAAAACCATTTCCTTAAGCTCCAAGAGTGATGCAACCAAAAAGTCAAACTCTGAAACTCATCAAAGCAGTAGTAAAACAGTAGCACAATCGAAATCTCAATATACAGAAAATAAACTGACTTCAGCTACAATGAGTCAACATAATGATGTGTCCCATGCACCAAAACTTACAGGTAGTACCTTGTCTTTATCTCCTCTGCATCACAAACAAATGAAAGACTCGACTTCGTTAGTCAAGTTTGCATTTTCCCTTAACAGTCCTGCATCAATGTTCATGAATAATATAGAAGCGAAGCCAACAAATGTTTCACCTGTGAAAACAGGTTACTCTGGTTTGATTTCCGCAGCTCCAAATAGTGTGTTGAGGAAAGAAGCTGGAAAAGACAAGGCGGGACCGGCACTAAGTGCTACGTCATTTGTGGGTCAAAAAAGTTCTAATAATGGTATCGTTTTTGAGGAAATAGACCCGCTGTCTTTGACAAATTTTATCCTGGCTGCAAATGAAGCTCCGGACAGTGGCTTCAGTGGAGGTCCTGATATATCAATGTCGATGGCTCCTGTAAAATTGACAGACAATACCGTGGAAAATAGCGTCGTGCTAGAAATTCCTGAAAAGAATGATTTCATTGGACGGAGCACTCATAAAGAGAAGAAAAGTGAAATCGTAGATAAGCAAAACAAACAACGGTTTGATAACACATTGACTAACCAAATTCAAGAGAAGGATTACCATCGTCACGTTTCCATTAAACCTGTTAATCCAAAAACCAGTGCAAGCGTTTCTCATTCACATCACTTAAAAACTTCTCAAAGCAGCCAAAGACCATATACATTTTCTTTGTCTGGAATATCTTTAAGTAGTCACACTCACTCTCCAAAGACAACAGTGCCACATTCTGTGAAACCCACCATTAAACCTACTCTCGGGGTTCCAGTTCACCAGGAAACCAACAAAGCAGCTCAACATTCTTCAACTCATCAAACTCATAGTAAACTAACATCTCTTAGTCAACGTCAACCCATGCAAACTTCCCTTTCAAAACAGCCATCAGTGAAAAATACTCTCACTAAACACCAATACACAAAAAATATAAATACTCATCATCAACATTCAAGCAATACACGAATAAAATATCTACCTTTGAAAAACTCTCTTACTGATTTGAAATCAGAAAATAAATTTTCGAAACCCCCATCTCGAGATTATGTTTATCGCAGTTCATCACTCACCTCTTTTAATCCAAGAAAGAGCACATTGGCCTACCAAACCGTGGGACATAATTTTGATATCAATGATAAATTCACAACAAAATACACTCATCCGCCTCATACTGGGCATTCATCAGTCAGTCACACTGCAACAACCACACCAAGTAGCCGCATAGTTGTTTATACTCCAGCAACACCAAACTGGCAACACAAAAGTTCTCTTCCTAGCCACATGTCAGGAAAGATAGGGCATTACAAAAAGCAGTTTGTCATTGAAAGCCAAAATGGAGTATCCTTCAGTGATCACAACCAGCTTCAAAGACATCCAAATCAAGTGGATCGTTCAATCCCATCAGCTGGAAAGCAGTCAACATATAAAATTGCTCGTTTCGAACAACTTTCAGGGCAGCGTCCTTCAACTAAAACTTCTCCAAACACTATTGAGAACACAATAAATCACTCCAAATCCTGGAACGATCAAAAATTATTAAAGACAATAGATAACTCCAAACAATGGTCGAACAAAATCTTGGCATCCAAACCACAGAATGCCAAAATGGATTATCAATTAACCAAGCCTGTGGCATCCAAACCCCTGAATGTCAAAAAGGATTATCAAAATCAAATAACCAAGCCCGTGGTATCCAAACCACTGAATGCTAGGAAGGATTATCAAAATAAACTCTCCATGCCAGCTGGTTTGCTAGGATATGCTATCTCAGGGCCATTGGATTCAGAAGCAAAACACTCACGGCAAATCATTAGGCCCACCTCCAGACCGGATAGTCACACCAAGCATAGGACCTCCGTGAATCTAAAAGACACCAAAATACAACATATTATTGAAAATAAAATCAATAGTGGAAGACAATCTGGATGGGTGACACCACAACCTCTAAAACCACCAAGATATGGTGCAGTAAATAAAATCCAGACATCTTTGCGCCAGCAAACAAAACCGGATATACGCTATCAACAACATCACCAGCACCAACAGGGCCATAGATCCGTTGTAAAAACTCAGCACCATGATCACAGAACAGTTGAGTCAACCCTGCAACAACCCATACAAGCAGTTACACCACCGACGCACATACATAGTCCTCAGATGACTTTGACTGCTCGTCCGCCTTTGTCTGTTACTCAAAAATCTATCGAAACGACGAAAGTTGCGTTCTTCTCCACAGGAACAGAAAGTTACGCTATAAGCTCACAGCTCTTAGCGCTTCTAAGACAGCTTCCTGTCGGGGATCTACCGGACCACAAGAAAAGGCGCTTAGAAAAAATTCTCGGAGTAGAAAATGGACAACTCGAGGAGAAATCGCCAGAGCCATTATCAGAGGTTGATGCTTTAAATAACGCTGTTCATGAGCAGAGTATAAAGAATGGAAAGGCCAGGCAGTTTGAAGTAAGCCATCAAAAACTAACTTCAAATAATCGGCGCTATGTTCAACCAACATTTAATGGAGCAAACAATGAAAACGTTAAATCAAGTCTCAGTGCCTTCTTTGCTCCATGACATTTTCGAAAAAAAAAATCCTGGTGATAGACAGAGTTAGGAAACTGTGATTCACCTTTTGGGAATTGGGTATAATGTTTATTAAAATAAACAATAGTTTTGTTATATTATTGGTATATCATTTTGTTTTATTTGTACTGTTTCCCCGTTGTTTGAATGTGTGCATTTTTCATTAAACATTCGTCAATATAGCATAATGTTAGAATGACTTGTACTGTGTTTTAAGATAAGACTAATAAAATTCCAAATGAAGTGTTTTTCAAACTGGTTATACGTGTAGAAAATGTACACTCTCTCTGACGAAGGTCTAATTTCCATGTCCATGTGAAATAATAACAAAAAGAATTCAAATATTTTCGTGAGGTCAAATTTTCAAGGTTGTGTGGAGGATCCCATTTCGTGGTCGGGGAAAATAGCTGTGCTAGTGAAATTTTACATTTCTCATTTTGTGTTTACAGATATCTTAATTAGGAGTGTTTACTGAAACAAATTATGACATGAACAATGTAATTCCTAAAATAGTTCCGCTTTTGATTTTTCATCGAAAAAAATAATCTTTACTACAACCATATGAATATCGGTAAAAATAAACTTTGGTGATTAATTGCTATTTAATTTACTCACTCGTAGTTATTTTCTTATGATCGTATGAAAATGACGAAGATAATTATATTGTTTATGATAACAATGATGAAGATTAATTTTTTTTCTTTATTGATAATTGTGCTAAAACTTTTATATTAGTACCTTTGATAAAAAGTAACAGGTTTGAATTTCAGTAAATCCCTCCCCCAACCTGGGGAGGAAAAACTTTAGAATTAATACTATATACATGTAGTATATACTCCTCCTTGCCGAGGGACTTCATTCTAGCAGGTAATCTCTAAATAGGATGAAAGAACGAATTATCTTCTGAATATGAATGTTGACCAGCAAGTCTTGAAGAGAAAAAGAAAGGGGAGGGGACCTTGTGTAGCTGGTGATATATTCTGAAAATAAATTAATTTAACTTTATTATTCCTCACCCCTCTTCTTGAATAACTTGAAAACATGTTTATTTATAATGATTTAAATGTCATAAAATTCATATTGTAATAGCTGCACAGTTTTACCCGTTCGTTGAAAGGGCAAAAGATAGTAAATTGAATCTTAATAAATTTCACAGAAATTGATTAAGTAAAATACTTTATTAATTCTTTTTTCTGTTTTTTTTTTTTTTTTAAAAGAATGCCTTCTACCATTTTTTTTTTTTTATTTCCCCATTTACATTTGGCCGTTGTTATTAATAGTAAAGTATTCAAAGGGAGTAAACTCTTAAAGGAAACTTATTTTTAAAGATTTAATTTTTTATATATAAAAATATAACCGATAACAATATCAAAAAAATTATCAACATTTTCAACTTTACTTTTTAATGTATTCTGACCACTAATAAATATTTTAAAATAAAATAGTAAAAATACACTTTTACTTTTTATTCTCGTCGTCAATTAAGGAGGAATGCTACACCAAACTTGCATTTTATAGATCTTTAAGTCATCCTTTTTAACAATGGTTTCAGTAAAGAAAAACCATTATTAGCTTTTAATTATTTTTTATGATTTTTTTTTTTTTTTTTTTGGGGGGGGGGGGGGTATTTTTTTTAAGAGAAAATGAAAAAATGTGTGGCATACATGTACCTTGGACATAAAAATATTAATTCAAACGTAGAAACATTTATATTCTATAGTACTAGTACTTAGTATAGCGCGAGGCTGTCGAGAGCTTTATATGCTCCATGTGTTCGAGTCACGGCTGTGACTGACCAAAGTCGATTTAAACCAGAAGTCTCTTTAGAGACTGAAGCTCTTCTGGTTTGTACTTATAGCAAAGGAAGAGAAAAGTACTTATTTTGAAACTTTTCAACAGCAATAAATAGAATAATGATCCTTGATTAAGTCTCTTTATGCTCTTAGTGTAGTCTACTTCCATGCCACATTATATTATAATCAGACTAAAACTGTATTTGGAGTAGCATTTTGAGAGTATTTAACAGAAATTTCTATTTTTAGTAACCGTGGCAACACTGTTCATTGAAGTGAAAAACTGATAAACAGAATTATGTACCTTAGTGTAGTCTACTTGTGTGCCAAATTTTATTGAAATTGGACCAAAACTGTTGGAGGTGATTTTTGAAAGAATTTCAAGAAATTTCTATTTTTTGTAACCACAGCAACACCGTTCATTGAAATCAAAAACCGATATACAGAATTATGTACTGTGGATCACTAAATTTTCGGGGGTCATTGAAGCTTTGTAAGCGAGACATAATTTTCACGAATAGTTGTTATTCCTCTATATAATCGTAAGGAATACTTTGATACGCGAAATTAGATTTTCGCGAACGCATTGTAAAATATGTATCTTAGTGTAGTCTACTTGTGTGCCAAGTTATATTGAAATAAGACCAAAACTGTAGGAGGAGTAGTATTTTGAAACAATTTCACAGAAATTACTATTTTTAGTAAACACGGCAACATCTTTCACCAAAATCAAAAACCCATATACAGAATTATGTATCTTAGTGTAATCTACTTGTGTGCCAAGTTATATTGAAATCAGACCAAAACTGTAAGAGGAGTAGCATTTTGAAACAATTTTATAGAAATTTCTGTTTTTAGTAACCACGGCAACACCGTTCATCAAATCAAAAACCGATATACAGAATAATGTATCTTGGTGTAGTCTACTTGTGTGCCATGTTATATTGAAATCAGACCAAAACTGTAGGAGGAGTAGCATTTTGAAAGAATTTCACAGAAATTTCTATTTTTAGTAACCACGGCAACACCGTTCTTCGAAATCAAAAACCGATACACAGAGTTATGTATCTTGGTGTAATCTAATTGTGTGCCAAGTTATATTGAAATCAGACCAAAACTGTAGGAGGAGTAGCATTTTGAAAAATTGTTTACAGACAGACAGACAGACGGACGGACGGACGGACGACGGACGCATTACTATCGCATAAGCTCTTCTGGTCTCTGACCAGTAGAGCTAAAAATGGGTAGAACGTATGGTCGGGCACTTTGATGCCAAAGTTTCGGGTTCTTCGGATGGGGCCCCGGTATTAATTTTAAGACCTTCACCGGAATACGATGAGGTCTCTAAATGTACACTGTAAAAAATAACTAGTAGAAAACACTAAGACTATTAAATTTACTGTCCATTCAATCACAACCTTAAAAGTTGTTTTACTAGGTATTGAGTAGATTTACTAAATAACATTAGTAAATTTAGAATTTATATGTAACTTTCACTAGGTTAGTAGGAATTCACCTACTACTCACTATCTTAGCTAGAAAACAGAATGATTACTATAATGACGACGAATGCGTAACGAGGCACACTAGTTAAATTCACTAGGTATTTCTTTCAGTGAATGAAAAGTTCTAAAACGGAATGAAAACAAAATTCAATCAATCCTTTTGTAAACTTTTTACTTTTCAGCAAACGTAGTAAAATCTACATTACAGGAACAAACTACATATATCTCATTGTTTAAATTCAAGTATCTTGCAGAAATAGTGCATGCAAATTTTCTTTTCCCCCAAAATCTAAGTGAACAACAATCTATTAATCAAGAATTTATATTAAGCGGCAATAAACCAAACAACAAATACGACTAATAATCGTAAATTTTGTTTTTACTACCACCCGTCAATATTTACAATATGACAAAGCAAACATTTAGAAATAAAACCAAAGAATCCTGTTATCTTGTAAAAATAATTGTACTTGTAGACCGTAAGGTTTGTATACCTATATATCTCTGATGTTTGTCAGTTTGAGATATTGTAAATAACAACTGTGCTATACTTTTCATTAATGAATATTTAAGTCTCAATGTTAATAGCAGCAAAAATAAGAAATAAATAATATTATAATAACAAAATCTATATTAAATGCACAACCTTTACTTTGGGAAATAACTAGAACATTGATCTACATTCAGGAAAAACCCTTCTTTCTGAAATGATTTCCAATTACCTTTTAGCTAAGGAACTTGTCTCAAAGTCATTTTGTGACGAAACTGGTTTCTTGCATTGGAGATGCTTATACATGTATGTTGTTCGTTATTTTTGTTTGCTCTTGGAAAAAAAAAGTGCAGCAAGATTAAGCTGTTTTGGCGGGTAAAACAGACACGGACCCATGCTTCTATAAGACAAGACATTCACTAAATTGACATGATATGGAATTTTGATCCCCACTATCATTTAAGTGATTTGATGATGACACAAAAACATTTTTTAGTGATTCTCTATTTGCAGACTTACGCAAACTAGCATATAACTGTGCAATATCTATTTCCTCTTTCGTATTCTCTCCGCTTCCGCAAACTTTGATTCAGAACATCATAATCCCGGAAACTAGAGACACTAGCAAATGAAGTCAGAGTATACATGTGTAGATATACTTATCAGCCAGTCTCGTAACAATTATTATATATCTGATCATATGATGGGATGGGGGGGGGGGTCATCAAAATGCTGGGTACAAGCTTTGTTATCAAAACGTTGTTTTGATAGTCCATATTCATTTAGAAATGTTAAAAGCAGAATGGCGTTTGTAAAGGGGCGTGGTCAAATCGATGTTAAATCCATCATATTCTTTCAAAAACTATTCTGCAATAGCTGAATCCTCTTTTAAAACAACTTTCATATACATGTATTCTATATTTGGATAATGAGTATTCAGTTTCTCTTTTAAACTAATATTGACAATATATAAGCATTTACAATTTCTGTTATTATTAACATAATTAAGTAAAATAAAAGTTCAGCTTCATTTGAGTCACAAGCATTGTTTATAGTGACTTTTTGAAGTATTAATTTATGTTTTAGCTTATAATTAAAAAATTAAGTTAATTTCTATCCAGTTGAAGCATATCGAACTCCATTATTATCGACAATAAGATGTTCTAAACATGCACAAATCTCTCTCGATGTGAAGAATGTCGCGTATGTCTTGTTAAATTGTAAATTCAACCTCTCAGTTTATCTACCACAGATTGTTGATTAAAGCGGACTGGCTGTGTTGAACTTGTGTGACAATAAAGTAAGGTCGATGTTTAAATTACACAGTTCGATCAGTTTTACGACTTGGTCTCACTGTAACTACATCGTTTATTTTGTGAGAATTATCTATCAATCCATTAAAATCTTTAATTTTATTGATGTGTCGTTTGCGAAGTTACATGTAGGACCAGTCATTTCCGCGTTGTGGAGTAGCCTCTGCAAGGCTCCTAGAGGAAATCTAATTCAATTAAGAAATTCTATGTAAAGTGTTGTCAAAATCTTTGTGTGCATACATAATAAAATGTTCCACGCAAGTTTTGAATTCATCAACGCCAAACGAAAATCGAAAGAGATCATGCAAGACAGAAGAAAAAAAATTAACATGCCAAAAATGCATCAACGACACATATTGTAAAAAAGGGAAGTATAAAAACCCCCCAGAAAGAAATTCCTTTCATTTCTTTTTTTTTCAGTTTACGAGTAACCGTGTAAAAAGATACATTCAACCACTGCTTTTCCATTCTCTTATCAAGATATGATCTTTGTTAAATTAAAAACAGCATTGTTACTCAAGTGCAATAATGAAAACGAGACCCAGGGGACTTTTTTTTCTTTAGTTTTCAATTCAATACACAGATAAATACTCAGTATAGAGGGCGTAGTGGCGTGACCCCGGTCCATCAGAATTTATGACCTCAGGAATCGTGTAATTGTCGCTCAATGACTCAAAATCCGCTACAACAAAGATCCGAGCGCATCATCTTAGTACTGAACTATTCAACTACACGTAATATGGAGGGGTATTGGATTTATATTGTGTTGTTTTTATTATTTTCTGGAAAAACTTTTTCTCAAACAGGTACGTCAAATTTTAAAAAAAATTATAAAATAAACAAAGCCTTGAAGTGGTTTAGATGAAATATACAGCTTTTACACAGGATGGAGCGAATTGCAATGTCCTTATCACTTTCTATGTACTTTACTTAAGGTCATAACTCCATTAACAGATAAACGATCTCGTAAAACCAAAAACATTTATCTTTCGGGTTAAATTAACATTAATGGCGAATAAGTCAACAAGAGTGTTTTCAGATTAATTTTATTTTCTAACGAACGTTTTTCTTTTTAAAAAAAAATAGCCTGCTGATTGTCAACTTTGACATGATTCTACACGATAAACTAATGTAGAATTCTAATTTTACTACAAAACTTTATTTCTCCACGACCAGGGTCTTCATGTTGCTTGTTGAAATTTTGTCCTTCAACATTCCTCTAATTTAGCTATTTTGTACATTGCCTGTCAATTTTGACTTGTAATCTATCACAATGCTGAGAGCTTAACCATTGTTATCATGGGAAACATGCAACATTGGGTTGGGTCCTAGAGTTATGTATACACGCTAAGAATTAGGCTTGTTTTCTTATCCCCTTGTCACATTTGTCAATCATCTTATCTATTTTTTTTTTTAATTTACAATATTTTAAGCAGTTATTTACATTAGACATCACTGCAAAATTTAAAGCACACTTCAGTTCTAAAAAGCAGATTTTGGGCATATCTTATAGATTCACTCAAACAAAATTATTCTCGGCGCATTAAATCTGAAAAATTATTATGCTGTGTCACAGCCATTTGACGTTTTTCACTTAGTATTCTTTATATAAAAAATCCTGCAATATATACTGTAATCATAGTATGGGGAATTGTTTATTTATGAAAAGAAAGGTTAAAAACTTCAAGTGACAGTGTGTTGTGTATTTATCATCAATCTATAGTACACGTACAACATGATAGATTTATTTAGTACCGCACACAGTTGTCCTGCTAATAGGATAAAATCAATATCCTTCTTAAACACGCTGAATCTACAGTTTCCTCCGATATAGGTTGTAATAACAGGAAAAGTCTTTAGAAACACAGTCTAAGTCCATTTAACAATTATTTTATCATGAAAGCTTGGGAAATAAAGCATATTTGAAATAAGGGTGAAAAGGAGGGCACGTTTGGTCCTCCAAGTAACTGACTACAGTATATAGTCATAATAATGCTAACACTTTACGATTTTGCAGAATTCCTAGATACACGATTGTTAAAAGGGAAAAAAAAAGAATTTACGCCTCGTTAAAAATCGTTGAAGCAAGTGTTGCACACGTATTGCTCTAGTAATGCCCTCAGAGAAACTGCTTTATTGAGAGAAACACTTCAATTCCCTTAAAAAGGTAGCCTACATATCAGACCAAAAAACGAAGGAAAATCCCTCTGTCATTGGAAAGCCAAAATGAAAATTCCTTCGAAAAATACATAAAATGCAATCAGTATTATCACAGGCCTTATCGTAAGGATGACCCCCCCCCCCCCACGCACACACCTTCTGAATTCGTTTTAGAGTCAATAAATAGCCCTTCAGCTTATATACAAAAAAATGTAGCGGCCAGAGTGGTCGTTTCTAAAACAAAATAGATTTGAAAATGTAGAATGGATTGGGATGGGAGTTACACAATTCAAACTTCAGGTGCCTGTGGTGTTGCTTGTTACAGTGCAAAGGTGAAGATAACGTACACCACAGGAGTTCGCGTACCTATCAATTTTGCCGAAATTTTCGGTAAATAAAAACATACGTAATACCTATGTGTTATTATTATACGTATTACGTATTTTTTTTATTTAATGAAAATTTCGGTATGATTGATAGCAGCTGCAGATCTGTAGCTCTCCGATAAAAATATATATTGATAGTCTGGAGATCTATCAATATTTATTTTCTTTGGAGAGCTACAGATCTGCAGCTAAATTGATAGGTACGCGAACTCCTGTGCGTACACAGTGGTCGTCTGGTTGATGAAACCGGAAGTGTGTAACAATACACAAGATGCGATCTATTATCAATACTGACGGATAATAAGAAATTTTTCTGATGAATTATGATATTAATATGAAGGTAAATCTCTATGTCATAGCAGTTCTAGTCTAAAACTTTATTTAAAGCGGTGAAGGTGGCTCATTTATTTTTTATTTCCATTCATTTTGTATTTTAGTTATTATACCCCCCAATTTTTAGATCTTTGGTGCAGCTCAACCCCAACAGTAATCCAAAAAGCTATCACACTTTCACGGTATACATGTAAATTTTGATACGACAAAAACAAATATATGCAAAACAAGCAAATTCAAGGAATAGTGGTCCCCTGCTTTCGGTGTCTTTGTGGGTGAGATGTCATTTTTTATGACATATTAGTGTGTAATATGAACACCCTATCGTATGTCATTTAGTTAGAAATCATCACTGAACTCCAAGGTCAAGGTCAAACGGTTAAAGTTCTTGGTATCCAATAAAAAGTCCTCTCACAAGGATTACATATGTGAAGTATGAAAGCCCTAGCCCTTACCATTCAAAAGTTATGGACAAGGTTAAAGTTTTTTATAAGTACGAAAAATACCCAAGGTAAAAGGTCAAAAAGTCAAGGTATTTGATATCAAATGAAAGGTCTTGCCACAAAGAATACATATATGAAATATGAAAGTCCTAGTATCTACTGTTTAAAAGTTGTGGTCAAGGTCAAAGTTTTTGAAAAGTAGGTCAAACTCCAAGGTCAAAGGGTCAAAGTTCTCGGTATCCAATGAAAGGTCTTCTCACAAGAATTACATACATGACGTATGAAAGCCCTAGCCCTTACCGTTCAAAAGTTATGGTCAAGGTTAAAGTTTTTTCATATGTACGGAAATCTCCAAGGTCAAGGTCAAAAGGTCAAAGTTGTTGGTATCTAATGAAAGGTTTTGTCACAAAGAATATATATGTGAAATATGAAAGTCCTAGTATCTACCATTCAAAAGTTATGGCCAAAGTAAAAGTTAGGAATTTTTGTGTAAAAGTGGGTCAAACTCCAAGGTCAAGACCAGAAGGTCAAATTTGGTGGTACCCAAAGAAAAGTCTTATCACAAGGAATACACATGTGAAATATGAAAGTCATAGCTCCACAAAATCAAAAGTTATGTGTAAGGTTAAAGTTTTTGGGACGGACAGACTGACAGACGGACAGACGATTGAGATCTAATGTCCCCTCGCTTTCGCGAAAGCGGGGGACAATTATTTGTAGTGTCTCATGTATTCTGTCCGAGAACCTATAAAAACATTTTTCTAGTTTTTTTATAAGTTGTTTTCTATAATATACAAACCTTTGTTGGCCGCTGTACATGTACGTGTTTGCCAAGCTGATGAATTTTTTTTTCAAATTTCAAACTTCTAAAATACATTTTTAGAAACAACATTTGTAACAACCCCTAAAGTGGTCGAGGCCAAGCTAGGAGAACAGGTCAGCTTCTTCTTAACCTACACGACACAAGATAATTCCTCTGAATTTACCGTCACTAGTCTAAATGGGATGTATGAAGTCATCAAAATCGTCGATACAAACATCACCACGAACTCTTCATGGACAATGGACGCTAATGTGCAGGTGAGTGCGATAGATGGCAGCACAAGAAAAGTGAACATAATGATATACATCGTGAACTTCCAGATCCATGATGGAGACTACAGGGTCAAAGTTGAAGGGTCAGATGGCATGGGAGAGGATACTTTGCTCATAAGGACTATTGGTAATAACTAATGCTTAACACACTAAACACTCAGTTATTACAATTCTAGTTTTAAAAAAAACTGTTTATAAGTGTTTCGAACTCTCGCAGATGACCTTTTCAAAAAAAAAATTAAGTTAAGCCAAAAAAGAAATTCATTTCATATGAAATTATTTGAAGGCTTATTTTTCAAAAGTTAACAGGTCTTGGTAAAAACAATTTTTATAAGTTTATTACACACAATATTTGTGATCAGTTCTATCTATTGCTATCAGCTTCCCCAGATAAACTACAACTGGCTGCCAGTGCACCGGACGTTCAAGAAAGGATGACCATACAATTCACCTGCAAGGGAAACACAGGGAGACCGCGCCCTATCGTCCATCTCTTACGCCGGGATGTATACAACGGCACCAGCAACAGGACATTTCACCCTATCATGTCTACGACCACTCCCGATATATTACCGCAATTTGAGAACGGCACGTTTGATCTGACACATGCCTTTTCTTATACTGTGCAGTGGCATGACAACTTTGCCGAGTTTCGATGTGACATCTCTTACGACGTAGGCCTTGGTACTGAACTGTCGTCTGCTCAGAGTGATAGCGTCACCATAAACGTCAGTAAGTACTCTGTAGGATCAATTGAATTGATTGAATGACATAGCTAAACGACGATTTTTAAACCCAAATTCCCATTACTTTTTTATAATTTCAGACCAATTTAAACATAACTTGCGCTTAAATGAATTTCTGTTCCATTCCACACATAGATTCAAAAGTGAAAAATAGTGCGTATGGTATTCTTATGTCTGCTTTCCACATTATTTGAAGATTAATTGAAACAGCCTTGAGCTTGATAATCATACCAGTTTTTCTCTTGATCTCAAGAAAGGGCTGATTTGCCAAAGATAATTTTGTCAACCTTTGCAAGTTATCTCCCTTTTCGATATAAAACCACTTTTTCATATCATTGACGGGTGCTTTTTCAATAAAAATGGAACTCGTAAATTTACTTACCTTGTCATTAGTCATTTCCAGAAATATTTTGTTAAAAAAAATTCTGATTGTACACACAAGTACAGAAGTTGACATTAAAAAGATGCTTGAGAGTCTAAATGACAATATCTATGTGGTTTTTGGAGGCCAGGTCTTCCAACAATCGATTGGAATTTTCGTGGATTCCAATTGCACCCTTATAAGCAGACCTATATTTTGTATTCATATGAAGTGCAATTTGTCCAAAATCTAATACGTGAAAAGAAGAAAACACTTACTGTGGCTTTCAACTCCAATTTTTTTTTATATATACAATGTATATCGACGATGTATAATCTTATATCGATACTATATATCCCGGTGAGCTTGAAAAAAAGAAACCACACTCATCTATTTCATTTTTAGATATTTAACCTAAATTGGAGTTTAAGGACGTTAATGGTAATTAATCTAATGCGATGACTTTTAAACTTTTCAATCGTCAACAAAAATATCAGCAGTCTCGTTCAAAGTCATCGTTTCGTAATTTCTGTAGACAATACAATGAGTCAGTAATCTTGTCAGCAAATAGTGAGTGACGTTTTTCATACTAATTGTGAGGCCATTTTTTATATACTGAATTGTCCACGGAATTTCCGTTATTTCCATATTATGAAAAGGAGAACACGGCGGTTGTGACTGATCGGCAGGGTATGCTCACTCCACCATGGCACCTGATCCCACCTCGGATGTTTTGGAGATCCGTTTTGCTCTGCTCCTATTTTTTATTGTTTAATGGTTTTTTGAGCTTAAATGCTGTTCCTTATCTCCATATATTTCATTCATGAAACAAGCTGAAACAAGTTGAAAATTACAAAAAAGTCTTAGCTTTTTAAAGCAGAAAATCAACAATGATTTAAATTTTATAAAATTACATTCCTTAGTTTTTACTGAAATATGAAGTGCAAAGATGTGTTAAGGGCAACATTGAAATTTTCTTACAGGCCTAATAGGAAATTAATTTTTATATTCATTAAAGAAAATACTTTCAATTTGTTATTTTAGAAAATACACTGTACGTCAGGGTCTCAGAATTAAACAAAATGGAAATACTAAAAACAAAGAAATTCATTATTACATCAAGATTTCGAATTCGACTAAATATCAAAAATATTTTTTTTAATTTTGTTTTTTTTACGTATCGTAAATCAGCCCAAGATTGTGCTAGCATCTATGACAGTATACTAACATACATGTGTGTGAATCTCAATGAAGTACTAGTACTCGATTTGTAAATACTTGGAAATGGAGTTAAAACTTTTTTTCTAATCTCATTTTTTTTATAAAGTCAGGGAATCATAATTTTAGTGCCCTCCCTCCCCCCCCCCACCATTATCACCAAAAATGTTTTAAATTTGATGTTTTGGAAATACATGTGTATTCTCTCTACAGATATATTACCTTCCTTTTCTTTCAGCATCTACCCGATCCCTGCAGATTCAGGCCCAACCAACGATCGTAGAACTGGGAAAGGATGGAGTAAATATAATATGTTCTGTTACCAGCTCACTGCTAACACAAGTATTTGTCATACAACTGCAGAGAAACACATCGACCGGCTTTGAAAATACTGCTTCAGTTACCGGACAGGGTACATCATATCAGGATACGTCACTAAGGGATAGGACTACCTTAACAGGCGCCGTGAGTCCGGTCTCGTCCGCATTTCTTCAGTTATTTTTCCCCAGCAGTAATTTAACATGTCCCGGGGATTTCACAGAGTATAAGTGTACCCTTAGTGCTTTTGACACGGGTCTTGTTAATCAGGAAACTGGACCATTACAGAAGACTTTTAGAGGTGAGCATACGGATAACCCTTCACAAACATCATCTGTTTGAATTATGAAGAATATTCCAATTAAGTAATTTATAAGTCGAAGTCACCTGCTTTTCTTCTGAGATATTTCGGATAGAAAAACATTGAAAGGACTTTCACATGATGTATGATTTTGAAGAATTTTAGCTTTAATTTAAATATAACAAAAAGACTTATGTCAGAAAGACCTTGCAATAAAAATTCGCAGATATACACAATTACGAATACTGAAAAAAATGTTTAAATGAAACAACTGAAAGGCATAGGAAAATTTCATAAAGCACAAATCATGCAAATGTTCTTCAAAATTTAATCTGAAGTTTTAATTAATTGTACAAATTGACCATTCGGCTTTCTTGAGAATTCCAAAATTACCAAAATACATCCTCGGCTACTTTCTCTTTAAGTCAATACCCCTATTTGAATGAGCAATGTCTCTCATTTTTCCTGTTTAGAGATTATAGTTATAGATAATTAATAATACATTATTGAATTATTGTGTGTTTTAGTTCAACCAGCACAGATTGCGGCACCTAGCGTCAGAATTCAAGGTGAATCTTACACATCTAGAAGACAATTTCAAGTAGGGACTACCATACAGCTGACTTGTACTGGACAAATCGGCAGTGACCCCAGCGCTGTAAGTTTGTAGCAATTTTCCATAATTCTTACAGAGATTAGAAAGATTTCTACTACCTTTTCAATAACATATTCTGTAGAGTCGTATTCTCCTAATCCGCCAGTCCATTATTTCTTGATGCCAGTTCAAACTTTTTGTACATTTTGCTGCAAACTCTGTTAGAATTGCTTTGAAATACCTTTTTTGAAAAATCATTTGTTAATGAATGTTATATATCATTTCCTGTTATTCCAGACAATACGTTGGTGTGCTAAGACTGCTGATGCCTCATCTTTCACGGGGCTACCGGAGGCCCCAGTCCACTCCCAGGCCTCCAAGGCAGGGTGTCAATACACCCGTTCCAGTACCATCACCTACAACCTCACCAGCAGTGACACCGGTACACAGTTCCTGTGTGAGTCCGGTTATTCTTCTCTTTGCGGATCTGGAACAGCTATGCAGTATGTTAACATATCTATCGGTGAGTGTCAAATGTACTTACGAGTAAAGTAGCTATTTTTTGCAGAATTTGGTGTCATTTTTAAGGAATAAAGCTTATTTTAACCTACTAGTATTTTACACGATATATAACATAACCTGGGGCAGAGTACGTTTTAGAAACCGCAAAGCGTTTTGGGGCACTTTGTATAAATCAATTGCAATGCTGCAGTTCATTTTTTTGTCTTTTTTATTTTTACAGGGGAAGAAACTGAGACAACTCCAGAAACGACAGAGAGTATGTACTGTTTATGTAGTTTACTTTTAAAAGATTGCTCAGTCAGTTAAGATGGCATTTCTTAAGTTTCTTTCAATTTTTTGCTCAAGTCTATAAAAACTGAAATTTTTGAAGAAAAAAAAATGATCATAACCGAAGTACACATAGCTTTTGAAACTATGTGTCGAATACTAAATCGTAGAGTTTACCTATTTGCGTGTTTTTCATATGTAAATAAACATGCAAATCAATACAACATTTTACCAAGCAAAACACAAATTTAAAGCTGGCCTTCTTTAAAACTAAGAATAGTAATATCATTAACATCTTTATATGATATGTATCTTTACTTTTACCTAAAGTGCTTTATTAACGTTTTGAATGTCGTTCCCATCTCCATGTATGACTTTAAAATAACTGAAAAAAGGTATATATTGCATCCTTGGTATCAATGAAAATGTAGTTTTTCCTTGAGACGTCATTTGTTATCCCTTTCTGTAGTGAATAGGCCTACAACTCCTCAAGGAGATTCGTCAACCTCGACTGAAGACTCGTCTTCACAGACTGGTAATCCTTGTCACATACATACTTTCCAACGTCTTTCTGCATAAGTATACTTTTAAGACTTTTCATATACATTTATTATAATACAGGTTGTTCCTATTTGTATTCATACACAGGTTTGTACTATATTGTTGTTTTCATATGTTCCTTGTTTTACAAAATTACGATTAAGTCATTACTCGAAATACACATGTACATGAAACTTAATAAATCTTTGATTGTTAATATCGCTTGTAAACATATTGTAGTAATTCTAGATATGGTTTGTACATAGGTTTAATATTGTTGATATTTTTCTCGTTAAATTTCCAATTCTTTTTCAATTTGCTTTTTTTCTGTCAAAATTTTGATGACACTGTATTTATTTTCTTGCAATATGAATTATTCATATGAAAACTGATAAAATAAAGTTTGTTTTTTTTTTTTACAAAACGTTCAACCCCAATTTAGTAAAATCATCGTAATTGCTTTTGCGTGTATGTTTCTGTTTTGGTATGCTTAAATGATTCGAAATTAAAGGACAAGATATGGTAACAGCCATA
Organism: Saccostrea cuccullata; assembly: GCF_032062105.1. Lineage (NCBI taxonomy): Eukaryota > Metazoa > Mollusca > Bivalvia > Ostreida > Ostreidae > Saccostrea > Saccostrea cuccullata. The sequence goes on along the minus strand of NW_026923817.1, from coordinate 163,530 downwards.
TTTGGCCCCCTATTTGATGGTAAAAAAAATTAAAACACAGTTAAAATTGTTTGTAGTTAAGAACTTTAAATATTGCTTGTTCAAAAACTAACAATAAAATTGATTAAAAGGGTATAGTGAGGTCTCAAGAGGGTGTCACAGTTGGACATTACACCGAACTTCCTAAATTCTGATTTGAATTTCATCAAACTGAGATACTTTTCACTTCAGGAATCATTTTGTACAGGTTTGCCTATCTTAGATTTTTATACACAATAAGCATCTAATATAAGTACGTGAAATATATAAATTTAGAAGGTAGGCAAACTTGTGCTCTGTGTTTTCCGAAACAAAAAAAAAGCTATAAAATCAATCAATATTTTCATGAAAATGAGAAAATTTGGAAATTGGCACATTTTGTAATCTTTCTGTGACTTTTGTGTACCCCATAAAGTTGTAAAAATTATTGCAATATGCCTGGAGACAACAAATCTCAGTGCATGGCCAAAAAGTCTTGTCCTTTCTTATTCTAAATTTTCTTTATAAAATGGAAGCTTGAGTGTAACATGAAAATTAACTTTTAAAAAATCAAAACAATTGACCCTCGTCTCTTAATTTACTATACAGGTACAGAATGTAATTTAGTTAGCTAAGGTAGTTTTTCAAAAAAGAAATAGGTATATATTCATTGCACATTTGTAATCCCTGTAAACGTTGGATACAGTTTATCCATATTAGCTATTTGTTGTCCCTTTCTACAGCGAGTTCAACTGCAACACAGTCACCAACAACAAAATCTTCAAAGACTGGTAAATACGTATTGGAAGTAGCAATAGGCTTTCCCCAATAATTTATTTGCATAAAGGCTTTGCCCATTTACACCAATATTCATGTTATACAGAATGTTTATATGCGTATTTATCTGGTTGAAAACATTCCTTGAAAAGCAAGAATTTTACGCTTTTTCAAGAAAAATAAAACAATAGCGAGGCAAATATTTTCAAGACAATACCATAAAAATGGTATAATTACATTTTTTGATGTATTAAACAAAACAGACTATCTAAATTTTAAGGATATTTTGTATATCATTGTACATGTATATGTATATCGAGAATTTCTCTCGTTACCAGGAATATTTCCAACCAGTTGCAAACGTTTTTATACCTGACTGATTTTTTTTAATATTTAGGTTATTCCATTGTAAATCCACTAAGATTTTAATTTTAAAAATATGATATTATTTAATGGTACATCAGATGTATTCGAAAACATTAGCCAGAATCATAATATTATTAAAAGTAGTTAACCTTTAATTTTTTTTTATTGTATACAGCTTTGAATATCCATATGAACCTTTTCTGTGTGTCTTATGTTTTCAAATCCTTTGATTTTCCCTTTTGCCCTTCATAGCATAATTTGTCATTTGTTCCTTTACTTATTGTTAAGTTCTGATTTAAATCTTTTTTCGAGAAAGTCGAAGAAAATAAAGCTGTAAACAAATACATTGTATTTGAATTATTTTCACTGTATTTCAATATACACATTTTTGTTGCATTATGATATGTTCTTATAATTTCCAAGTCATCTTACCGTCTTTTGTTTTATTTTGTAATCAGAATCTTTATTTATCATGTACCCTGAAGGTACAAGCATTTATTATTTATTTCTTTATTTTTTAAAGGTCGTTTGTAAATGTTTTTATATAAACATGTTTCTAAAGGTATTCCAAAAGTTAAGAAAACAAGTGGTAAATGTTAAATATTTGATAATGTAGCATTTTTTATTTTAAAGTTTTAGCAATCACTATTTTTAGAAGAATGTATGTTGAAATATACATAAAGACAGCTAGCCTTAAGTTTTTGTTACAGGTAAAGATGATATCGCCATCATTATTGGGAGCGTGGTCGGAGGAGTTGTGGTTCTTGTCGTCATCATTCTTCTGGTTTATTTCTTGGTGCTTCGCAGAAAATCAGGGTCAGGATTCGGATCGTGTAAGTACTTTCAGTCCTTTGATGAAATCTTCTCACGGTGACATTAAGGATTATGTTGTCCGCAAAATTATATGCGCATTAATGTTTCGTCTTTGATTCAGGGAAAAAATAAATGAATCTTCAATGTCTTTAAACATTAACTTTTAAAAAAAATCATTTTCTTTATAAGTTCTTTTACAAAATGTAGATATGCCAGATACTAAAGGGACCTGGACACAAATTTGAAGTTATATTTTCTCAAATTTTCTGTATAATTTCATGCTTTATATATTACACTGTTATACAAATTGTATATTTTTCATACATTGAGGAGATATACAAATACACGTCTCGTCTGACCTTAAGAAATGAATTTAATTTTTGAAGATTCATGAGGTTAGGAGCTACAAGGCTTCGAGGCGGCATATTTCATGAAGAGCGTTAGCGGTTCTTGACAAATATGCCGTCGTGAAGCGTGGTAGTTCATGAGAAAATGAACAGTGTTCCCACTTTCTAAGAATCAGTTATTTTAAGGAAAATTATTTATAAATGTAAATATATATACGTATATTTCCGTTTAAAATGCTATAATATTATCATCTAAGTCATGGTACATGTATTATACAGAAAATCTGAGAAAACTTCTAATTTGTGCCCAAGCCCTTCTGATTAACTGGTTAATTTTTTGTTGTTGAAATTATTGTGTTGAAATTAAGTTGACTTCTGGAAGAACATTGTTGCACTTTTGGTATATAAATACATGTTCTTTAATGTGTACCTGTGAAAATAATTTTTAGAAAATTGATAAAACCTATTAATTTGTGAATTGAAAAAAAAATAATTATTTTTATGAATTTTTTTTATAGTTTATAGTATTTGCAATTTCTAGGTTATTCTTTTCAACGATGTAAATGTATGAAATTTAAGATATACTGAAGGAATGTTTTAAAGTTTTGTGTGAGTTATTAGTGTGTAAGTCACACAGACTTGTTACGTAGGCATATTTCATGAAGCGCGCTAGTCTGTGTGATTTACACACCAATGATTCACTCTAAACATAAAAACATTCCTTACATTCACATTTTCCATGTCTAAAAGCATAAAAAATAAACTCAATATTTGAATTCCTGGCTGTCCTATATCGTTATAATTTTACTAACGTCTCTGTAGCCTCATTGTGACGCCATGTTAGCGCACGCTTCTCCCGTAATATTTCTACGCGTGAGTATACACAAAAATGGTATTTCATTTCACATAAAAACACAGCAAATGTATACAATTAGTACTATTACCGGCACAACATATCTATTTATTGTAATCACACCATTTTAAACTCTGACATTATTTTATTAGCGGCTGAATCTTCCAATGGTAACTATATTTTTATATCTAGTAAATAACATATATACAAGTTAACAATCTATGCCTAATGGAAGTTTTCTTACAAATATACAATTGTAATTATTTTGGAATTGAGGTTTAAGTTCCAATCATGATACACATTCTAGGCTTACTTAATGTAATCGAAATTAAATACTCGCTTTCTGCAAGTGTTCAATGAATATTTATATACAATGACAAGTATATGCTGCTATAGCGACAAATATAAACTGCTTCAGACATATGTAGATGCATGTGATGGTTCTTTTTATTTTATTTTATTATTATTTTTTTTTTTGCATGTTTAATGCACGTACATTTTGCTTACTTAATTCAAACTTTACCCCATTTGATATTCATCTCAAATTTAGACTAATACTGCCGGTTCATCAACTAGTCATACATAAAAATTTATCTTCCAACTCGATAAGCAATGCTAGTAGTAACTTGATTAAAAAACTTGCTGCCATATTGCAAAGGAAAAGTAAAAATTTACACCATCTTTCTTTTATTCTTCTTTTCTTGTCATTTTGAAAAATATAACCAACTTGGAATTTTTACTGCAAATGAAATAAAACATTTTTATTAAAATGATCTTATTTTCAAAATTGACGTTTTCTGACAGAAAAAAAAATGTTTTTCATTAACAAAAGTAAATTCTTCTTCAACCTGGTTCTCGTTTATTCATTTCAGACAAAGCAACGGGAAATGTTCCAGGGTAAGTTGATTTAATAAATTAATGGTATGTGGGGAAAAAATGAAAAAAAAAATATTAAAATTTAAATTATGAAGAAAACAAACAACAATTAAGTCACAAGTTCACTGAACAAAAGAGTAGAGCAAACACAGATCTCCAAAAACATTAAAGGTTGGATTAGGTGCCATGGAGAAGTGAGCATTCCCTGTTGACCGGAAAACACGTTTTTATGGGGAAGAGTCTGCCAACATTCGACTTTATTACAGATTTTATTTGCTGACGGGGTCATTTTATCCACTTGAGAATTTGTAAAGTGTTTGTTATCCTTTAAATAAAACTGTTGATACCCTTGTTTCCTCAGCTTAGAGAATCTAATAGAATGAGAAGCTATATCGAGATGTCTATGATTAGTCTAGTCAAAATATCAAATTTTCCATCAAAATGTGAACTAATTGCAACAGTTTCAAAACTTAGTTTTAATCAATCTATGATATGGTCTGAATATATAACAAAAAGTTTAGAAAAAATTATACATGGGAAAATTGAAAAATTCGGGTCAATATTGGGACGTATTGTGTTCACTCTGATTAAGTGTTAAACGAACAATGTAAAGTAGAGACTTCTATACTGGTTTAAAAAAAAAAACATGTTAGGAGGGAAATAAACTTAACTGAATAAACTGAATTGGAAAAATATTAAATTTTAGTTACTATATGTGTTGGTTGCCATGGAAACAGTATAAATTGAGAATATCACCTACTTTTGAACAGTGAACCTTTACCAACACGAATACAGTCACTACGTTAGTTTACACGCATACTTAAAATGCATTCTTTTGCCATAAATGCTTCAACAGCTGTTCAAAGAAATTATATAGAAGATTTATGTAAATAGGTGGTAACCATGGATACATTATAAATGAATTTTACATGAAAATTGTAATTCAGTATTCAGCAATGCTAGGTATAGCACAAATATACTCAATCACCAAAAGTTAAGAAACAATAAAAATGTTTTAATTCTTATGAAAGGTAATATCCAAAAATAATTAGGAGCAGATTTAGAGGGGTCAGGGGACATCCCCCAATAAGAATTTTTTTTATGAAAAAGTAGCAGAAAATGCCCCCCCCCCCCAAAAAAAAAAAAAAAAAAAAATTAAAAAAAAAACTGAATCCCTCCTGTAACTGCAAGGTTTTCCCCGTATATGAAGAAAATTGTGAGAAGATCTCATAGAACCCCATTCCTCCCCGAAATAGATTTATATGTTTTTATTCTGGATTAGGTAGGTTGTTAATTTTTTTGTGTCGAAAAATATTCTGAAATCTGAAATTTTTTTTACGCACAGCAGAGTTGTTCCCCACAGATTACATTGTAGTTGTGTTGTCCACCCTTCAGAAAATTTTCTTTTAACACGTGACACCAGTTTTGATTGGTTGGTAACTTGTATAATGCTCAGAAATAAAAAAAAATACTCTGTTTACATCAGTATCATAAAATGCTTGTACACTATAATGATATCTAACTTGTATAAAATGATCAGAAATAAAAAAAAATATTCTGTTTACATCAGTATCATAAAATGCTTGTACACTATAATGAGTATGTTGGTTCTTGCTTGATCAGAACTTGAACCCACCCCACACCCGGGTACTGTACCCTACAGGGTATTTCTTTTCATGAGTTTAATAAAAGTGCTATCTTACTCATATCGAGTGGATCAATGCATTTTTTACCCTCCATATAATGAAACCATGCCCTCCGGTGTGATAAGAACATAGCAACAGTCAATGTTGCTTCATGGATGGTGATATTCCATAAAATATTTCAAAATTTTTTTTTAGTGTAATTACACCAACTACATTCAATAATATGAAGATAAGGCACGTTTTAGGATAAAATCTGAAATTGTTATCCCTTGAAAATGATCATTGTTGACCAAGATGTAGCCGATTCAACAGTAATTAAACTGCATTGAGTACAAAATATCGTGAAATGTGCGCGCAAAGGTTCTGCGCAGTTAATAGTTATTATATTGTTACCCTTCTTAATACTAGTAGTCAATTTTTACTTGTCCAAATTCATTTGTAAAAGTATTATTGTTATATTATCCCCAAATATTTTTATCCTAACAGTAATAGAAATTATAAGACTTTGGCTTTAATCTAGGAATTCACCCGCATGGCGCAGTGGTTAGAGCATCTGCTCTAGAGTTGCGAAGTAAGGAGTCGATCCTTACGTCGCGGGTTCGAATCCCACTGTGGGGTGTGGAGACCGGTCGGAACCGAGGTCCCGTGTCGCAGTAGGCACTGGCGCGAAAAATATCCCTCACTGCTTAATGGCCCTAAGTGCTGAGTACAGAACAAAATATGCAGCTCTCCACTGGGAAGTGGTGGTGTCTCCATATGCATGAAAAATTCTCGAGAGGGACGTTAAACAATATACAATTATAGTAGAAGGATTCACGTCCATCTACTTTTCTTTTTTCAATGTTGCTCTTATTAAGAAGTGACTTTGAAAGTGTTCCAAATTTTTCACATTCTTAAGCATGCTCATGGAAACGCCGTTGTCACCAGTCCCCATATAAAATGGAGCTTCAATAAGTGCCGCACAGGCATTTTACTGTTGCAAAAATGACCATATGATCTACAAGGAGTTAAGTTTTAAAAAATGGGTTTAAAATATTTTGTTAAAAAGTTACATTAAAAATGTAAAAAAGAGAATTTAAGCATTTAATTCTGTCTAAACGATTCCATTTGAATTATTTACATTACTATAATGTACCATCAGGTGTTTACAAATAAAATGAAAGTAAACACATTCACATTTAGGAATATATTGTGAATACAAACAGCATTCCATACTCTTTTGTTTGGTAATTTTAACCATTATACATGTGTAGATGATATTTGGCCGGTGTGGAAGTCAAAACTACACTTCTTTGAATATCAAAATATATAATATTTTTGATTAAGTTTTGATTGCATAACAAACTAAAGGTTAAAACAACAACTTTTAATGCTAATTGGCTATTGTTTACAGGCTGTCTGTCATAGAAAGCTCATATAGAAAAAGTACGGTGTGCAAATGGGTAATTCTAAATTCATATTGATCCCTAATTTTAATCTTTCGATTTCCCAACTTTCCCCTGACTGAATTTTTCTAAACTTTTTATATGTGAGTTACCAATAGCTTATCTACAAATTTGCATTGAAATATAAACTGTTGCAATTAGTTCTCATTTTTCAGTAGAATGACTAGACTAGATCTTCGTTGAAAGAAAACTGTCATTTCATTTCGCAGTGTAATAAATAGTTTTCAGTTACTGATCTTATCTTCTTCATGACCAAAGTACTGATTATTGATATACAACAGATGTTGACTTACTTTATGACTGTGTGTTTTAGATATAATGGGCCATCTAATTCAGAGGGATCTGTTTATAGTATGCCCGTTAAAAACAACAACGCCCCAGAAAAACAGGTGAGATGACCCCCTGGGGTCTTATAACTTATCAGAGAATGTACCTTTATTATCATTATATCTTTGTACTTAGAGTGTTATCTCTGCATTTCATTCATACATGTAGTAAATTCCTTCATAACTGTCTATCCATATAGCCTAGATATATTTGCTGAAATAACGCATTAAATTTTCGCTCTTTTAACCTTTTGGCCACTATGGAAGAGACTTTAATTAACAAATTACAAATTAATGCATTGTTTATGGTTGGATTTGTTTTTTTTGTTATGATTGTTTTTATTTTAGTTGCATTTTCATTTTTTTTTTTCAAATGATATAGAAAATTGTTGCATTTTCTGAAGAAGTATTATCTCAACCATTACTTTGTGTTTTGTCGATGTCATTACCAAATGGGATGGGGAAAATGGATCTCCTTGTTAATTTTATATTTGAATTTCTGCAGTATTAATTGGTATACATCTCATATTACATAAACTGAATGCTAACATGCAAGAAGACTTAAAAAGGTTTTTTTTTTTTCTTGTCGTTAGAGCAATAAATGGTCTTCCTTCCGAACGACTTATCTCCATAATGAAATGCTACATTGTACATCATTCCATTAAATAGATTACAGAATGTTTTTACGTTTACGTTCATGTATTATTATAGTCTCTCAATATAAATCTCGATTATTAAATTTTCCTACAGAATCTCGAGTAATTAAGCTTTTAAAAATCAGGAAAAATCTTCCGTACATATTTTAAAAGAGAGAAAAGTCATCTGCAACTGTAAAAAGATAGAAACAAAGAAAAAATTATCTGTATTATGAAATATTTGGAGATACCGAACAGTTATCAAGCTCAGAAGTTATTCAAACAATACAAATTTTGGAGCAGAGCAAACACGATCATCTAAAACATCAGAGATGGGATCATGTGTCATAAAAGATTAAGCATTCCCGCCGTATGCTTCTTGTCATGATCGTGAAATGACATAAAATCCGCAGACAATCCAGTGTGTAAATGATGGTCTAACAATTATTATGATAACCCTCATAATAATGATAAAGTGTATTTCCTGACAAGATGTATGGACCATAGAACTTACAAAATGGTGACTTTAATCGAGATTGCTGATATTCTTTCACTTTTTTTGTCAATAACTTAATTCGTTTGAGCAGTTGTTCATACGTAGAGCATGCTCTAGTGTATCTAGTCAACTGAGAGATATGAACTCCGTGATCAAGATTTATTGCTGAATTAATAATAGAAGTTGATGATTGAAAAGTTCGTCATCACATTATATTCATCAAATGTGATAAGGATAAAATGAATCCGTTTGTCAATTTTATATTCACATTTCGCAGTATTGATATAATTAGTATATCTTTGAGTATATACCATGTGATAAAAGTAAAAACAATTCTAAATTTTAACAGTTTAGAAGTTGAAATATATCAATATTGGGGTTTTTTTGTTCGTAAAAATAAAGGATAGTTTAAACATTTTAATTTTGAAAGTATTCATACATTCAGATTTGTACTCTTAAATGTATATTGTTAGACAGTGAAATGCTTACTTTATAAAACAGTTTGTATGAAAATTGAAAGACTTGCTGATATGTTGAATGTCAATTTTGAAATATTTTACGATCTGGGAATAGGATTATAGTTTTTCAAACATTTTGTATCATTCTACTTTGAGTGTGGACCTGATATTCTTATTTCAATTATATATTTTAATATTTAGTAATGTTAATATTTTGGCTTCTTGTCTGCGTATATTACTACTTATTATGAAAACTAAGAAGATATTTAGAATGTATACATGTATATGTAATCTTGACCGTATATTGTTTATTTTATAAAGACTGTATTTATCTCTTCGGTATAAAGAAACATATCAAGGTCTATTTTTGTATCCAGGAGGATAAATGTTCCGTATGAAAACTACTTTTTCTGTAACTGCATGAGAAGTTCGAACACAGACCCCTAGGATCGAACGAATCTAACACTGCATGAACAAATAACTATCATTTTAAATTGCTTTTTTAAAAATAACATTGAAACATACAGAGCTTTTTTTAATAAATACCATTTAACCAGCTGAAATCGAGAAGACTTTCTTTAAAGTGATGGCAATGTCATGCCAGAATGACATGCTTCACTGTTACATATATCCGTTTTGTTTTTGGTCTCCAGAACGAAAACGCTGACGACAAAAAAGATGACGCAGCAAAGGACGAGGCTAAGACGGAACTTCACTACGCTGACCTTGAAATAGCAGTCCGGCCCCAAGGAGGCAGTAACAAATCCCAGTCCCAGCCCAAGACGGAGGCCAGCACTACAGAATACGCCAGTGTTACCTTCGGCAAAACTGCCTAATTGTTAAGCGATCAATTTGACCAAAGATAATTTATGCAGTATAAAGGCTTTGACATAAAACTCCCCAAAGATTTGAATGATTTTCTTAAATTTAGACTCTCTTTAACTTTATTTTCAATGAAATAATAAGAAAAGTCCCGAACAGGTTAACTACCGTGCATTTACCATGTTGTCGTTTTTTTAAAGATGGGGTTTATTATTGTTTTTTTTTCATGTAATTTTCTTTATAAATTAATTACAGTCTCAAAGAATATAACAGGAAATTTCTTCAATATTAGGGTGTTCGCCCTCATTATTCATTTTCACAAGAACTTTGTAGTTAGAGACTGTTATTTTTTTTCTCTTATTATTTCTTTGTAGTTGGATAAAAGTCCTGCTATTTTCTTTAACAGAAAATGCAACCAAATAAAAAAGCGATTTTTTTAATATTAAGTTTTTTTCTGCAATTTAAAATCGTTAGCTCATCTGAACATTCGTTAAAATTGAATGTATGGTCAAGTATCTTTGAATAAACAAATGATTTTTAATAATTTTTCTACAGTATATTTTCCAGTATATATATTTTTTATCTTTATGAATGCATCATGCATACTGAGTTCGCTACTATGAAATTTTTATGCTTTGCTATGTTGTGAAAACAGTGGAAATAAAAAAAAATTGGTATTGTGTAAAGTAAATGATCAACATGTATGATGACAGGAATTTACAAGCAGGACATAATGTTTATTTAAGATGGTTCTCTTTACTTTTGACAATCTGAACCTAATTTTTTTTTTATCAAACGACATGAAAAAAAATTACGTGATAATTAACTTGCCCTATATTTACAAAGATTACTGTGACAACCATGATTTTGGCCACTTTTCCTAATTTCCTTTTAAGGTGGAATGCCACACCAACTTTTTATTTTATAGATCTTTGAGTCATCCTTTTTAAACAATGGTTTCAGCATTGAAAGGCCAACATTAGCTCTTAATTATTTTATATGATTATGAATGCATCATATGAATATCTGACAAAACATGTGAAGAAAGGTTGGTTAGACTTTTTAAATTTTTTAATAAAAAAATATTTATGAAAATAAAACCTATAATTTTTGAATACTTTTTAAAACTATGGTTAAAAACACCATAAAACTAGTCACAACTGAGGACAACTTGTTTGTCAATCATATTTTAAAAAGAAATTGAAACGAAATTGAGAAATTTTAGAGAAATTAATTTTTTTAATATTTGGACCTAACGCGATCATAATTATACTGATCCCGATCAAAATTAAAACAAAATGAATAAAATGCTAATTTATTGCCTTTTCATGTATTAACAATGAAAAAAAATCTATTTTATTATCAAGTTCAATAATGTTTAACCCTTATTACACCTTATCAATATAGTGTTCTTGGGGAAAAGTTATTTATTTTCAATAATTGTACAATTATGGTTGGGATCGATCGGGATTGGCCAAAATTAAAAAAAAAATAATTTCTCTAAAATTTGGCTATTTCATTTCAATTTGTTTTATAAATATGATTAACGGATGTTCTCTCCAGTTGTGACTGGTCTTAAGAAGATTTTAACCACAAGTTCAAAAAATATTCACAAATTATGTGTTTTATTTTCATGAATATTTTTTTATTTTAAAAAATTTAATACATATACGGCTTTTCTCAACATATTTTATTAGGCATTCATGTGATGCATTCATTTACAGCAAAAGTTTTACTCGAAAACAGCTTATTTGGATATAAATATTTTTTTTTCATTTTCTTTGAAAAAAGAAAAAAAAATTCATATAAAATATATAGAGCTAATATTGGCCTTTCAATGCTGAAACCATTGTTTAAAAAGGGTGACTTAAAGATCTATAAAATAAAAAGTTGGTGTGGCATTCCTCCTTAAGTCTTTTTTCTTTGTATTTGTTTGAAATAAGATATTACGCAAATAAAGTAATAGAATCTATATAATTACTGAGTAATATGATATGCTAGTGTATTTTTTGTTTAGAAATACAATGTAGTAATTGTATTATGATATTTCACTTGCTTAAAAGATGGCTATTAACTCAAATACTCAGTATGTTTGTCTTTGTTTTTTTTAATGGTGTCTTTGTGTGCGAGTGTGTGACTAGAGTTGAGGTGAAGTTTTTTTGACTATGTTCTTGACAGACTGTTTGTGTGTTGATACTTATTAGTTAATTGGTTTAAGCAAGGGATGTGATTTTTATGAACAGATAAGAGGATTAGTACATCGATTTCTGTGGTAAATACTTTAGTATACAGGACACTTTTAATTAAGCTCAGTGTGCCGAATGTGTCTTCATTTATGTAAATTGGGCATTATCATGTATGAAACAAGAAAAGTGCACTTTTAAATTTTTTTTCACTGACCTTACAGTCCAGGAAGATGCCATTTTAAACTGTCAAAAAATAAGGTAAATTTGATGAATACATGTACTTTTTATCTTTAGTAAAATTCAAAATGTATGTGGCACATTGTGTTAGCATTATGAATATTAGAGAGTGTTTGTGTGTGTGTTGTTTTAAAATGTAACCTGTTGAATTACTCCCTTTGTTATTTTTGAAAAATAAAATGTATTTTCTGAAAGAATTATTGACAAATAAAATATTGAAAAAACTTGAAAGGTGTCCGAGTTAATATGTTCAATGTTACAGCTAGAAGACAGTATAAGACAGACATTGCAACAGAATTTGCAGAGTGAAAATAAAGCTGTTCAAGAACAGTTACCGTGTTATATGTAATACTGAATATGTATAAATTTGTTATTCTGGCCTGAGGGGCATAAAACTTAGACGAGCTCACTTTTGAGCTCAGTGTCACTTTAACCAAAGGAATATATAGTGGAAAAGTGAGACAGATCAAAAGTGAGCTCGTCTAAGTTTTATGGCCTCCAGGCCTGATCTTTACATAAGAATTAGAATATGATGCATTGAATTTAGTTTGAAATGAACTTTTCAAATTTGGCAAAGTCGAAATTAAAACAAATTACATTATTAGAATTGAATTTATAAAAAAAATATCATTTGCAACGCTCAATTTCAAAAACTTCCTTGTTATAAATTAGTTATCTTGCTGTAGTCAGTGATGAAGGTGTCCTAAGAGAAACGTTTATTTTATTTTTTTTAATTTGCAATTTTTAATTAATTCATTCATTTAGCTTTTTCAAAGAAACAATTTTTTTGTCGTTATTCTGTGTAATTCTAAATACAAAACTTCTGCTGTAGCCACGTAGGACAAAACCCAAACATTACCAAGAGGATCAACAAAACACTCCTTCTGGTGGTCATGAAAATGAAGCCCTGGATGATGAACACACGGAAAAACGAGAGAGAGGCAATGACAATCCACAGAATAAGCTTAGTTACACCAATACCATGATGAATGACGACCACAACGGTGAGGTGACAGCAATGTGATGCAAGCCAGCTTACTGACCGTGCATCCGGTGAATGTGAGTTGATTTTTATTGATATAAAATGCATGTTATGAAAAAGAATCATAACCATAATCCGTATTTCGCCTTTTTTTTCCAAATCCAAATTGCATCAAAGGTACATAAACATTAATGTCTTCAGAACACGCTAGTGTCATAGCTTATTTACTAGCTCATAGTTTATTTACTTATTTACTAGCTCATAGTATTCTGTACAACGTTAGTTGTCTGTTCATTTGTAGAAGGATGCTTAAAACATTTCCCCCAAAAGATTGCAAAATTGGTTTTTGAGTCTTAATTATACATGTATATGCTAATAACCACGTAAAATGAGGGGTCTGCAAGTACGTCTTTGAACTTAGAGCGATGTTAATGTGCATAATGAAATCGATGCTTCAATGCCTTATCTTGGAAACAACATCACATGACACCTAGCAACATTATCAACTGTAGTAAATTTTTATTTTATTTTATAGGAAGAAATTAATGACTGTTCACAACCATATTTACCATTTAAACAAGGAAGGATATGTCTGGATAAACAAGTGGATGCAGGGGTATCTACACGAAAATAATCAGGATTATTGCTTTTTTACACTAATACAAGTTTAAGCTGCAAGACAATGATTTAAGCATTGACTACTTTTCATAAATGGTTCTGCCTTTCTTGGTAAGAAGGATGTGTGTCTTGCAAATATAAACCATAGTTATTTAAAGTTTACTGCAATGAACAATAATTTTCTTTAGCACAAAGTTTTTACTATGTATATCAACGATTTAGGTATAGTAATTCGAGCTTACTCGAGTTTACTATGATTTTTAGGTTTTCTATCATATAAAAATGCACATTTTTTATAACATAAATGAAATTATTGCATAACATTCATTAGTAATTTTTCATCACAATTCACAAATTTAAGAGATTTGAAATCTAAAAAAAAAGTTCTAGAGTAAAGTTTCATATGTTTCATAGTAAAAATATTTTTAATAGTAAGTTTTTGTTAAGAAAATCTTATAGTCAAGATATTCATATTGACACAGATATTGCTTGGATTGATTTGAAAATTTAGTACACTTGTAAATATCTACAATATATTGGGTACATGTTCTTGAATAGCCCCCTCCCTTCATAAATATCTACATGTGCATGAAATGTCTTCAGAATTTAAATTACGTGTAATTTTGTTGCTGTGTAGAATAAATGATATTGATTAACTCATGAATTGTATACTTTAAGAGTATAGCTATTGCTTCAATTTCTTTTTTAAAATTATATTGTCACTACATCTGCCAATGTTTCAGTAAAATATACATGTAGGTAAACAATTTTATTTAGTGGTTTATACAATTTGTTTTTGTATAAATTAATTCATATGATGTTTATATTCCTCGATCGATGATCTTGCGTTGCACAGCTGTTATAGGTGTAATATTCTTGTAATATTAGTGTCATTGATTTGTACATGTCAGCTAGAAATACTTATTTTATATAGTTATACTATAAAAGTACCTGATGTATTAAGGATTATACATCAAATAGAAAATAATTGTGGCTTTAATGAATACACTTGTATGTACATAAAATATTTTTCAATCAGTGGCGTAATATATTTTTTTTACTTACCTGGTTGACATGTTCCTTTTCGAATAGCAACTCTTTCAATACCAATTCATAAATACATTGCTAAATTTCTAAAAGTGTTTCCTATTAACATTTCTTATAGATTTATTTAGTTTGTGTTAAAAATTTTGACAAATTATAGTTTACTTTAACATAAAATTCTATGGATTAAATGTGATATTAGGATTTATTTAGTTTTGTTAAAAATTTCAAAATGTCTTCTTCCGTTGTATTATATTTTTATAACATTTTGTCGTTTAACATCAATAGTAGCTCTCTTTGCAATGATCTTTAAACGCCTAAAACTTAAGATATTTTTTATAAATCAAATTGTATTAATATCAACTTTTTAGATTTATATCGAAGCATACTGGGGGTAATGTAGATTCTAAATTTTCAATTCATGACCCCGGCATAGGGCGGGTCAACAATAGGGAATCAAGATTTTTCATTGAAATACATGTATATTGAAAAAAAAAACTTTATAAATCTTCTTCTCAAGAACCACTGGGCCAGAAAAGCTATAATTTATGTGAAGACATCTTTGGGTATTGAAATTTCTAATTTGTTCAAATCCTGACCCGAGGAAGGGCGAGGAATCACAACTGAATCTAATTTTTACATTGAAATATATAGGGAGGGAAAATATTTTAAAATATTCTCCTCAAGAACTACTCGGCCAGAGATGCTAAACTCATGTGGATGCAACCTGGGTTGTGACTCACTGGGGGCATAGCGGGGCCACAAAAGTGAATCCAAGTTTCACATTAAAATATATAGGAAAAATCTTCTCAAGAACCAATGGGCCAGAAAAGCTAATACTTTTGTGAAAGCATCCAGGGATATATATAGTGAAGATTCTAAATTCTTCAAACCATGCCTCTAGGGGCATGGGCATGGTGGTGGGGCCACAAAAGGGAATCTAATTCTTCAAATATAAAGGAAAAATCTTCTCAGAAACCACTGCACAGGACAGAAATGCTGCAATTTTGACATTTATGTTGAAATATCCTGGGGTAGTGTATATTTAAATTGTTTCAATCATTGCCCTAGGGGTAGTGTGGGCCACAATAGGTACTACAATTGGGGAAAACTGGTGAGGAAGTTGAGCGTTGTGGTCTGTGGACTTCTTATTATAGATGTAATAGTTCAATAATTGATATTTTTACAAATATTTTTGTAATTAAAAATGATTGTGCCATGTAAAACAATTGTGAATTATTTATTTAATTGTTGATTTGATGATTGCATCTTAATTAAAGTTTGTGATTTTTTTTATTAAATTTTAGTTTCTGCTTTTATATCATATTCATGTATGTGCCATGATTACTAGAAAAACTTTTTACCCTTTGAATTGCATACATTATGTATATGTAAGTACTTTACATTTATTATCGAATTAAAATTATTCTATGCAATGAGTTATCTATTTAGTTCTAATAAGACAGTCATATGAATTGGCATTAAAACATCATATTTCCTTATCACCATAATGCTTTTCATCATACAGTGTATATATTCTTTTCAGAAACTTTGCATATTTTATTAAAACTGTGTGTGAAACTGTGGTGTCCATTATGGAAGTATTCGGAATTTAAAAAAATAATAATGACCTATAGGAGAGAACAAATTTTCGGAAAAAGTCATATTTAAAAACTAATGTTGTTTTCTGCTTTTCAAGTCCATGGCTGCTTGAGAAGAAGATTTTTAAAGATTTTAATTATATTTTGATATAAGACCTTGATTCCCTATTGTGGCTCCACCCTACCGGCAGTGGTCATTATTTGAACAATGTACATGTAGAATCTATACTGCCGCAGAATTAAGAAAATCGGCTTCTTTTTGTCTAGTGGTTCTCAAGGTTTTTCCTATCATTTCAATGTAAAATTTTATTTCCCTGCTGTGGCCCCACCCTGCTCCAAGTGGTCCTACTTTGCACAATTTAGAATTTACACATTCCCAGGATGTGTCCATATAAGTTTCAGGTTTTCTGGCCAGTGATTCTTGAGAAATCGTTATCTAAAGATTTTTTTCCCATTTTGATTCAAAGTAAAACTGGATTCCCTTTCATGGTCCCATCCTACCCTCCGGAGTCTTTGTTTAAACAATTTAATCTAGTACACTACACTGGAATGCTTCCACATAAGTTTCAGCTTTTCTGGCCCAGTGGTCCTTGAGAAGAAGATTTTTTGTCACCCAATATATTTTAAAGTAAAACTTGGGAATTCCTGTTGTGGTTCCAACATAATCTCGGGAGTCATGATTTTAAAATATCTACTCTACCGTAGGATGCTTCCACATAAATTTCAGCTTTCCTGGCCTAGTGATTTTTTGAGAAGATTTTTTTAAAACCTCATATACCGAGGGTATTTTTAACAATATAGTATCTACTCTTCCTCAAGATGCTACCATAAAGGTTTCAGCTTTTCTGGCCTAGTGGTTCATAATAAATTTATATTTAAAGATTTCCTCCAAATATTTCAAAGTAAAACTTTGATTCCCTACTCTGGCCCCACCATTACCTCGGAAGTTATTTGTTTGAACAATTTATTATCTACACTACCCCCCCCCCCCCGACGCCTCCATATAAGTTTCAGTGCCCAATGGGTCTTGAGAAGATGACATAGAAAGAATGGCCATGTCCAGGATTTGGGAAACCCAAAATGTGTCGGATCAGACAGTAAAATATGAGTTCACAAAGGCACTTTGAAACAAAGACTGTGTGAAAGTCTCAGTAAAATTCACTCAGTAGTATAAGAGGAGTTGCGAATAAGAGATGGGCATACAAAAGCATACAGCTAGACGGATGGGCATTCCGATCACTATATAATATAACTTCCCTCTTTTTCAAGCGAGGTTAAGAAATTAACACCAAAATAGTTTTAACTTCTATTTCGTTAAAATTTCACTCTGAAAATTCAAAGTTTACACTATTATATAAAAATCACAAATAGGTCCCACAGCAACTCGCAACACTTGCAAGGGATATATTTTGATATAGGTCCCCATTAGCATTCGTGTTTCTAAGGTACACCTTGCTCTTGCTCTATTT
Source organism: Saccostrea cuccullata (assembly GCF_032062105.1). Taxonomy (NCBI): domain Eukaryota; kingdom Metazoa; phylum Mollusca; class Bivalvia; order Ostreida; family Ostreidae; genus Saccostrea; species Saccostrea cuccullata. The sequence continues at coordinate 145,536 of NW_026923817.1, read as the reverse complement.
CACTGATTCCTTCTACGCCTGCTCATATTTCTATCTTAATTAAGGTGTTCCCTGTTATTATTAGGGAATTCTTCATATTTTCATCAACTTCAATGAATGAGTATAGACAATACACTGTAGGTATTGAAATCAGGTCATTAGCGAAAATCAGGGCATTCAAAAATCAGGACATAATACCCCTTGTTAACTTTAAAAGCACATTTGAGCAATTAAAAATCGATATTTTTGAAAATTCTTTTTGTTATACCTTTATTTATCTTACTGAAAATAAATTAGATTTGAAAAATGAAACAAATATTATGAAAACTTGCTTTTATTATAGGTTTTCATTTTATCAGGTCATCAGGTCATTATACCCTAAAATCAAAAAGAATTATACCCCTGTCAATTTTCTTGTCAAATAAAACTTAATAAAAATATTTTATTTTTGAGCATTTTCTTCATGATTCTTTTCATAGAAAATGATGATATTGTCACAATTACTGAAGTTGTATAATAGGAGTTGCGAATAAGAGATGTTCATATATATTCATACAGCTAGACGGATTCAGTGTGGCATTATCACTATATATATTGTAACTTCTTCTTTTTGCAAGGGGTTAAGAAATTAACACCAAAATAGTTTTAACTTCTATTTACATTAAAATTTCATTGCTGAAAATTCAAAGTTATATAATATTATATAAAAAAAATCACAAAAAATATATAGTGAATTTTTGAACACTTTTTAAGGGATATATTATATATATACAAATGAAGCATATTGATAGCATCATATAAACATTGCATGCATGTGATAATAAATTATTCCTTCTAATTATGCCTAATATTTGATGATTCTTAATGGTGTTCCAGTGTTATTTTAAAGGAAAATGATTTTAATATTTTCATTAACTTCAAAAAAAGTATAGACAATACACTGTAGGTATTGAAATCAGGTCATTACAAAATCTGGGCATTCAAAAATCAGGAATGACTACCCCTTGTTAACTTTAAAAACACAATTAAAAATCGATATTTATATAAAAATTCTTTTTTTTAAAAATTTATTTATTTACTGAAAAAAATTAGATTTTTAAAAATAAAACAAATATTTTGAAAACATGCTTTTATTAACTTTTCATTTTTCACTGAAAAAAAAATTATTTTCAAATTATCCCCTAATTTTCTCTGTCAAATAAAACTTAATAAAAATATTTTATTTAGCATTTTTTTCATGATTCTTATAGAAAATGATGATATTCACAATTTCCTCCAATAAAAATAATATTGTTTATGCACATAAAAACTCTTTATTTTCAGTAAATATTTGCAATCAGGTCAATCAGGGCATTATACTATCAGGGCATTATACCTTCCCGTTGTTATCTATGGACTAGCCTTCCTGTTCTCCTCACGAAGCTGCCGCAGGTCTTGTCTCATCTTTAATTTGCTATTTCCCTCTCTCTCTCCTGTTCTTCCTTCCCTCTTTTTTTGGACATTTTCCTTTTTCTGCGCCAAAGCTGTCGAAGCCTATTTTTTATATAACTGATATCTTAGCTTCTATTTCCCTGTCGATAATTCCTGCTAGGGTTGTATTTAGAATTTCTTGCAATTTCACTTTCTTCTTCCTTACATTCCTGGCAGTTTCCTCTTGTCTTCCATCTTTTCTTGCTGTTGATTGCTGTTCTGTGATTGGTTGTTATCCTCTGTCATTGGTTTAAATGTATGAAACCTTTTCATTGCCTTCTATATGGTGACTGAGGTCACTGGTTTTCGTCTTGAACCACTTCCTTCTCCGGGTTGCCCTAGGAATCACTTCTTCCTCCGTCTCACCAGGTTGTCCTATCAGTTAAGTTAACCTCTGATCTGGCTTACATCTGATCCTCCCCATGTTATATTGATTTCAATGCCTATTTTATTCTTACTTACTTTCCCACAGTTGTCTATATTTCCTCTCTTCGCAGTTGTCATCGTTTTCCATTGACTGGTTTTATCCTGATTATTTGTCCCTGCAGGTCGCTCATCCTTCCCCGCTCTAGCCCGACCTCGGGCTGTCTAAGTATATATCTGCCCATGCCCATGGCGTGAAGACGTTATGCTATGGCCTGCCAAACCTCCACTTCCCTGATCCCAGTCTTTCCTAGCTGGATCCTGTCTCTCCAGGTAACGAACTTTTCTTAGTTGTAATCCAGACTTATATAGCTGTCACTTGTGTCCCAGATAATATTATATATTGTATATATCCAGGTGGAAAGATGTGTGGTCCGTCTTCAGGTGAATCCTCCTCCATCGACCGTTTCTGTGCTGTCCTCTGCAGCCATCAGAGGTACGCTAACTAGGGTCATCAGGTTCAAGTCCGGAAACACTTGGCCCTATATTACAGCTGTACTATTTTGCTGCCTTAAATACTACTTCTGAGATATATTTTTTGAATACCTATTCTGCAGAATTGAAAACCATTTGACCTTATTCTTCTTTCATGTACCATCAAGGTTTTTTTTTCTTTGTTTGTATGCTGTTCCCTCTCGAAAATTCATCACTCATATGGAAAAGCCATCACTTGCCGGTGAATAGCATATCTTCGTGTGGCGCAATGGTAAGAGCATCTGCTCTAGAGTAACGAAGTAAGGAGTCAATCCTCAGGTCCTTTTCATGTCAGCACCCACAGCGACACGGTTTATACGGTCTCATCCGAAGGACAACTTTTTCAAATAAAAATAGCAGATAAATTATTTATTTTTATTCATTAAAAAATCACATTGCAAAAGACTGGTGTATGGTAAAACATTTCATAATATAGAGCAATTTTTTTTTAAATTAAAAATTTTTAATAATAATTATATACATGCAAAAGTATATATTTCAGTGAATTTGAGTACATTTTAAATATTTTTTTTTGATAATTGAAAATTATATTTATTTTCTGTCTTGAAATGTACAAAATAATGATAAAATACAGGTAAATCTAAGATGGGATGTAATTAGTCTGATTACTGTAAAACCAATTAACTCATCAAAACATCTATTGTTATTTGCAAGTGGGAATAGGTGGAATTGAGATTTTTAAAAAGTGGGAATAGCTAGAAGACACCGGACAACTTTCTCAGATCTTAATTCTTTTTTTCAAATTCAATAAAAGGACACTAAAAATGAGTGTTCTTTTCTCCAAAATTCATGATTATAAAGTTTCAATGAGGGGAGTTTCCTATTTAACACCTCTGAGTAGTCAGTTCTCTTAAATATAAATTATTAAGATGGAAACATTACTTTTAATATCTTTACCCAATTTCTTTTCAATAGTTTTATTATATTTAACAATAAAACATTTAAATCCAACTTCAAAAGCCTTATTAATTGAATAAGTTGTATCTTTTTAAGAACTATTTTAGAAGAATTACACGCTTAGTTTGGACTTTCAGTAAGGCGTGGCATTCTCGACGTTGCCTAATTAGCTTCTGAAATTTACACAGCTTCCCTTCACTGTTGAAATATACATATGATAAAAATGCAGCCGAATGTTAACTGGTGTAGGGAAACTGTGTAAATTTCTGAAGCTAATTAGGTAAAGTCGAGAATGCCACGCCTTACTGAAAGTCCAAACTAAGCCTGTAATTTTTCTAAAAATATTTTAGGGGAAACCCGCATAAACTTTGAATTGTTTGAATAGCGTTGAGAAACAGTAAAATTAAGATACATTCAAAGGAGAGAAATTATAAAATAGCTTAAATAATTGTGATGAATAAACTAGATCATAAAATCAAATGAAAATTGAGACATATGCTAATTTCAACAGCAAAAAATTACGCGGCGTTTATTCGCAAAAGTTTCTGAAACTTTATATATGAAAATATTTTATTTATCCTTTAAAAAGATGGCGAAAAATTTCCGTAAATTGAGAAAATGGACAAAGAACGTACATTGACCCCCTTTCTCTCGCTTCGGAAGCATACACCCCGCGCACAACATGGCATACACCCCGCATGTTGGGATGATATAACATAAATAAAAAACAGCGCTTCGAATTCTTACTTCAAACTATTTTCCATGTGGCTCTAATGTTATTGTTGTTTATGGAAATCAATTTAATATAACAAATTTTTAAAAAAAATTTTAAAGTGAAATTTATAGCAGAGGGTCGGGCCCCTTAAGAATTTTTATGGGTTACTTCTACAAATGGTTATGATTTAATAAATCAAATCGCCTAAAATAAACAGATAAAGATATTTATGACTCATGAAAACATTAATTTTAAACTCATCATGGGTATTAAACACCTTATATATTAGTCAGATTCTCTTAATCATGCTAGTTTACAATGCTTTTGACATGTTCACAAAATCACACCTGGATCAGGTAACCGCATAGTTTTGGCCGCTATGCAATAGAAATCCATGCGCGAGACTATATAGTTCTAAATAGTAATACGAATTTTGATATTTGGTTTTGTATAATTTATTTTTGAAATTTCAAGTTCTTTATAATTGATAAATGAATACGCGTGCATATTTGTAAATCGTTTTACTCTGCATATATAGGTGAAGAATATTTGCATTGTTGTTTACCTGGCGCGGAGGTTAAGGTCAAAACATACCTTCGTAGTAAGCCGCCATGTTAAATTTTCAAACACAGAAGTAGGAAGTGTTCAGATAAAATAAAAACAGAAGCATCATGAAGGTCGTGTATCTGTGTGTTATCTTGTTAAATTTTCCATGTTTTGGTAAGTATTTTTTTAGGCCTTACCTTCAACATGTTCAATCATTGTAATGTTTGCCATCATATACTTTTGGTGCAAATGACTTAATCGGTGCATACTGCAAGTACAGCTATAACTGCAGATCTGTAGCGTTTTGGTTTTATATATTAGTCTTTGGCCATACAATTTAACATTTAATTTTAATTAAGCGAGTTAATATCCTTTAAAGAGTTGTTAGGTACTAAGATAAAATATATACATATTGGTTATACAGAATGTTTCTGTTAGGTTGATGGACCAATGCTGGAAAGTTGAGAAATTCTCTCCTAAAGTGCGCAAGAAATCTTGCGCCATAATTGCACCTTTTTTTCAAAGATTAATATATAAAACCATAATGCTATACAGATCTGCAGCTTGTAGAGCTAGTGAACTACTGACTTAATTGTGTGTATACACGAAAATAAGTAAAATTAATCATGTTGTATTTATATAAGCATAACTGGTCCTTCGCCATTGAAACAGATCTACAAAGAATAATTTCCCATTATAATAAGTAAACAATTCTTTAACCAAGGCACATAGCATTTTATCTCAGGTGAATGATGCACTTACTTTAACAGGTTGGGCACGTCAGTTACAGGGTTCAAAATTAACTTTTTTTAGCACTAATCCGCACGGACTAGTGACTTCTAGCTTCCACTAGTCCGCAAACTATTCCACTAGTCCGCCCTATAGTATGTAAAAAGAATAACACAAATCTTAAAAGTTTATCAATTAATTAAACGAAATATGTGTCCACACATCAGTTGGAAGCATGTGGTGATTCCGTGAAAGAAAGAGGGTTTTCAACTTTCAGAAATCTCCTCATGGTCAAGTCTTTGTCTATTGATCACAGTGTAGAAACGCTTTATCGTGGTTGCGTTTCGCATTTATTTTCAAACATCTAAGAGACTCGGAAATAAAATACGAACCAATTCAAGACTTATATCCGGATTTGCACGAACTACTAGTCCGCACGGACTAGTACCTGACAAAATCTGCTAGTCTGATACAATTTTTACTAGTCTCGGACTTACGGACATGAGTTAATTTCGAACCCTGCAGTTCCTTTTTTGGGGAAGTATTACTATAAAAGGATTAATTCATCTTTTCAGTAATCAAAACATTACTTACAGTATTCGTGAATTTTCACTCTTTTTCTCTATATTTTTGTGTTTGCTTTGAATAAAATATAAAGTGCAAAAATATTTTTACATACTCTAAATATTCATAGTCTATTAAGTGTATGTATGCTGATTGCTCAAATTTCAAACTGCAATAATACAGTATTTATTGCTGCAAAAAGCTGAAGTGTTTTCAGGCATCATTGAACATCGATTCTAGCCTACATGGGATGAAATATTGCCCTCCACCCGACGTCAATATTGCCTTCATTTTCATGTTCACAACTTTGATAAATTCAACATAATATACCGGTACTTAAACTTAAGTTTTAATCTTTAAAATCTAAATTAAATTATTGTTTATATTAGTATCAGTTACTTCCATTCATCTGTCAACTCAATATATTATCCAAGAACTTGAAAGAAAAGACACAACAGTTTTCTATAAAGTTTCATGTTTGGTGGTTTTACGGACTATACAGTGATTGGGAAGGGTTTGCTTCATGTGCCATAGTCGCATTGAAGTGAAAATAGTGCATTAAATAAATCAAAGTTGGTGACAAGGCTTGCAATCAATTTTTTAGCGATCTTATTTGGAAACATTTTGCGCACAGCTTTCTTACCTGTTTTACTTTTGTTTTAAATGCAGTCAATTTTAAAACAAATCTCATTAGTGGAATCCGTCAAAAACTGCCTCCGGTTAAACTCAGCACTTAGATTTCGTACATCTACTACATTCATTTGTAGCGTAGGGTGGTGCACAATCCAAAGTTTAACATAAAATATCATTTTATGGGTAAATTATATTTCATGCAGGTTCCTTTTATGTATTTGCTACATTGCAATTGGTAAGAATTAGATTTGGTAAAAATGTGTTTTCTTTCATATTTCATATTTATTTGTCATTTTGTTATTTCTTAAATTGGCTCCTCAGATTATATTGATGGCCCTTGTTGACAGTTGCGCCATTAGTCCCATGGCATTCACATTTTTGGCCTTCCCAATCACTGACTATAGACAATAAGAGCCCACTACAATTACATTATGTGATAAAAGAGATGATTTGGGCTTCACTATTTTGCATTGTTAACTTTCCTTTTTTATAGCGTCGAGCTTGTTCGATCGTCATCTAGCGATCAGTCAGGTTTACGCCTCCGTATGTGTCAGTAGATGCATCCGCAATAGAAAATAGCAAAAGCTGTAAACCAATTTCTTTTAAAACGTTCACAATGAATAATAGCTTGAATATAAAATTAAATCAATTGTATCTTCAATTAATACTACTACAAAACGATATTATGTTTAATTTTTATGCAAGAAAAACGTTATGGTTGTTGCGGATGAATTTCTACAGAGGGGGTGAGTCGAATGACATATGAATCACATTTTGGGACCGATTACTGTAATACAAACAATCTTAAATTCGGTAAAATAATTACAAAATAAACACAAATACAACAAGACTATGAACATTGAATTTCTTAATCTTAGCTTTACTTTTACGATCTTCAATCCAATTTTATCCGAACAACCAACGATATTGACCAGTAATGCCAATTTTACTGTATTTATCCATTTCCTCCATTTGTTTACCGTGCCCTATCGCAAGTCGATCGTACTTGTAACAGTAGAGTCATGGTTGTAGTTAAGATGCAATCACTATACAACAGAACAACGCTCTGACAATGGCAATTTAATTAGAATAATTTATGAAACCCTTCATAGGTCTTCGATTGACTGAAAAGAAATTAGATTGATATAGAGGATGGACATTTCTGACGATGTCTGGTCAATTCAAACACTGACTCATTCGGACCAGGACATAGAGCCAATCGCAAAACCCCTAAAGGATTACATTGTTTGTGACGAGCTGACGCTTTGCTTGTCGAGAACTTTAAATTCTACGTCACATTCTCGCCACATCACAGAAAGTAGCCGAGATAGCGTCTCTCCCACGCTAAAGTCGGTCAGCTGCAATACACATCGCCGACGTTTAACGGATTTACAAAAGGGGACAGAAAACACAAATCTTATTAAACAGTTTAAAAAGAGCATTATTTATATTATATGCATTTTTAAAGAGTCCATAAGAAATTAAAGCCGTGAAAATTTAATTTTATATCATTTACCATTTGTGTATATGGCACGGTATACATGCGATATAAAATGATGTATACATAATCAATTTAAATTGCTGGATTTTAAGTATTCGTCCTGGTCATTCTTGGATTGTGTAGTATTTTAATTGTTTCAAATCACTAGTACTGTTGATGTGAAATGATTTTTCTGTGGAAAAGAGAAATATTCCGTTTAAGTATCAAACCATGAACTTGAGACTTAAGAACTTAGTATACATAGATTTTTTTTTTACATGTATACCCCAAACAGCCGTATTATATCAGTATAATATGTACTTGTACTTTAAGTATCCATATATAAAAGAACATTTCTGTCAAGAAGAGAAGTATGTCTATTCACAATTGTCAATAATTATGTCAAAATACTAAATTAGAACGGGTGCATAGTTTTGCTTTAAAAAATACACACATGAATAATAACTCTCTCTCTCTCTCTCTCTCTCTCTCTCTCTCTCTCTCTCTCTCTCTCTCTCCAGGAAACGTTTCAGTGGATATATATGTACATGTATTTCACTGTTGCATCAGTGATGTTTAAAATATTATCAGGTATTTTCGTTAATTTAGCACTCAGTCTCTGATTTTTTAATTATCAGTAAGCACACATTAAATCCATTCTGATTGATCATATACGACATACATGCACTGCTTCAGAGTTTTTTAAATACTGTGCATTATGTAGAAAAGTACTCAAAAGCACATTTTTTGCAATCCTTTATAAAACTGAGATTTCTATAAGAACATGTAAATACCCATAACAGGGAACCCATACTGAGCACTACGTACGCAGAGTTTTTTCAAACAGCAACATATCCTCCATATATGGAGGGGGGGGTTAGCATGGGAAAAACATGTGCGATTTCAGCAACTGTGGGACAACTTTATCAAATGCTAAGACAACTTTTAATAATTATGCGATTCAATGAATATTTATATTGTACTAACGCAGTGGAACTACAAGAGGCCCATGGGCCACATCGCTTACCTGAGCACTGTGGCTAAGAAAATCGCAGAAATCAGCTTAGTATTGAAAGTTTAAATCCATTAAATCCATAAGTGGTCCCAGGGAGTATATGTGAACAAACTTTAATCTTCACTTCTTGAAATTTTCTTCCATAAGTTTCAACATTCTTGGCACTGTGTTTCTTGAGATGATTTTTAGCTCACCTCAACGAAGTTGGGGGAGCTTATGTAATACCCTCGGCGTCGGCGTCGGTGTCGGTGTCGGCGTTGGCGTCCCAGGTTAAGTTTTTTGGAGCAGTTTTCTTTTTAAGTACTTCTATGTCCTATATTGATTAGACATGCATGGAAAATGCTTCTAATGTGTTTCATTGTACCAGTCAAAGTTTCAGATGCTGCAATTTCAGCAAAGGAATGGCCAGGTTAATGTTTTTGGAGCAGGTTAACATTTTTGGTGCAGTTTTTGGTGCAGGTTTCATTTCCAAGTAACTATAAGCCCTATGTTGACCAAACTTGCATGGTTGATACATCTAAGGATGCATACTACTGGGCTTGCTTCGGATGCTGAATCTGACCTACATTTTCCGGATGAGTGAACAGGTTAAAGTTTTTGGTGCAGGTTTCATTTCCAAGTAACTATAAGCCCTATAATGACCAAACTTGCATGGATGATACATCTAAGGATGCATACTATCAGGCTTGCTTCGGATGCTGCATCTGACCTACATTTTCCGGTTGAGTGAACAGGTAAAATTTTTTTGTGCAGGTTTCATTTCCAAGTAACTGTAAGCCCTATGTTGACCAAACTTGCTTGGATGATACATCTAAGGATGCATACTATCAGGCTTGCTTCAGATGCTGAATCTGACCTACATTTTCCGGTTGAGTGAACAGGTAAAATTTTTTTGTGCAGGTTTCATTTCCAAGTAACTATAAGCCCTATGTTGACACTTGCATGGATGATACATCTAAGGATGCATACTACCGGGCTTGCTTCGGATGCTGAATCTGACCTACATTTTCCGGTTGAGTGAACAGGTTAAAGTTTTTGGTGCAGGTGTCATTTCCAAGTTACTATAAGCCCTATGTTGACCAAACTTGCTTGGATGATACATCTAAGGATGCATACTATCAGGCTTGCTTCAGATGCTGAATCTGACCTACATTTTCCGGTTGAATGAACAGGTTAAATTTTTTTGGGCAGGTTTTATTTCCAAGTTACTATAAGCCCTATGTTGACCAAACTTGCATGGATGATACGTCTAAGGATGCATACTACCGGGCTTGCTTCGGATGCTGAATCTGACCTACATTTTCTGGTTGAGTGAACAGGTTAAATTTTTTGGTGCAGGTTTCATTTCCAAGTAACTATAAGCCCTATGTTGACCAAACTAGCATGGATGATACATCTAAGGATGTATACTACCAGGCTTGCTTCGGATGCTGAATCTGACCTACATTTTGTGGATGAGTGAAAATGTTAGTTTGTGATGAATGTATCATTTCCAATTAACTATGAGCCCTATAATGAGCAAACTTGCATGGACGATACATCTTAGGATGCAAACTAATGGACTTGCTTCAGATGCTGAAATCGATATACATTTTCAGATAATAGACCAGGTAAAAGTTATGGGTGCAGGTCTATTACCAAAAAACTGTAAGGCTTACATAACATTGTATAAACCAAACTTGCACAAATGTTGCATCAAGAGATGAAAACTCTCAAATTTGCTTCAGATGCTGGATTTTAATTACATTTTCATGAAGAAGAACTAGTTTAAATTTTTTTATGTAGGTCTATTTCAAAGTATCAGATCAAAATTGCTTAAATATTTCATTTTTGGAATGTACACTTTTTGTTGGTTAATTGTGTGACTTTGCCTTACTGAAAGACAACATTCGTTGAGGTGAGCTCTGTAATCTCTGATTACCTATGTTTAAAACATGTCATCAATTGCAAATTTTCATATTTTCTGAATTATCTCCTCTAAGAAGGATATGGAAATAACGAACAGTATTCAATCTCAACGTCCATTAAACAATATACAAAATAAGAGCAGAGCAAACACGGACCTCCGAAACATCAGAGGTGGGATCAGGTGCCATGGAGGAGTGAGCATCCCCTGCTGACCGGTCACACCCGCCGTGTGCTCGTTGTCATAATCAGGAAATAACGGAAAAAATCCGTCGTCAATTCAGTGTATAAATAATGGACTAACAATTGGTATGAAAAACGTCAGTCAGCATTTCATTCAATGATAAATTGTATTTGCTGACAAGGTCATTGTATCGACCATAGAATTTACGAAACGATGACTTTAAACGAGACTGTTCATATTCTTGTTTCATCAACTTGCTTGTCAATAATTTACCTCGTTTAAGAAATTGTTCATACGTAGAGCATGCTCAGAATCAACTGAGATATATATACTCCGTATGCAGGTGATGAAGGTATATTGCTGCATAAGTAAGGGAAGGTGACGATAGAAAAGTTAAAGTCATCACGTTTATCATATAGCTTGGTTGTTAGATTACCATTAGCGTCTTTTTCAAGTAAAATATCCAAGTATGAAGCAAGTCGCCCTTCATTTGAATAGACTTGGATACCGTTTACCAAAAAATGCTTTGTTGCAAGTTTGCTTAAAATTGGCCCAGTGGTTCTAAAGAAGAACTCGAAAATGTGAAAAGTTTAAAAACGGATAAACGGACATCGGGCAAAATGTGATCAGAAAAGGTCACTTTGAGCTTTCAGCACAGGTGAGATAATAAAGACTAATTGATATTAACTTTGTTGTGTTACATACAGCACAGACAAGTAAATTGGCAACAAAAGTGTAAGGGGGAGGGGGTATGCTCTCGTTGAAATCCGATTCGTTTTTTCCCTTCAAATACGTTAGATCTGACGGGCACATAACATAAGGGCCAGCCCTCGACCCACCCTACTTTTTTTTCGTTTCAAACATATTGTTCGAAAGGTTCATTGAAAGGCTTTACGTTTTAAGATACTTTACAACCGCTTAAAGACCCAATTTTTTTACCGTACGGTTACCTGAAGAGGGGGAGTGGTCTAAGTAACAGTGGTGTTATTTACCTGGAGACCCCCAATACCCAAGATGTCAAAAATCTATATACACGTAGCATTACACAGGAAGTCTGTGTCAGGTGATCAGGGTCGACAGGCCGTGTTTCCTGTCTAAATTTGAGTAAAACTACTTGAAATAATTGAAATATTTCAATATAAAATTTATTTATAAATTTTAAATACTTTCAGCGATATCTAATGAAGAAAAAAATTATAAAGAAATGTCGTTTTTATATTTAAAAAAAAATGACAAATTAAAGAAAAGAACACAGAGTTGAACTACAAAGTAAACATATCTTTTTTTAATTAAACGTGTGTAAATATAAAAAAAAAAAAAAATTAATAAAATACTCCATTCATAGGTACATGTAGGCCAATCCGTCGTGTGAACATATACAATGTACCGTACCGCGAATATTGCCCAGTACGTTCTGAACAACAATAATGTGAAAATATTCACCATTTCCGGGTGTTCGTGTGTTTAATTTTTTTTTTTTGTTTGCAAGATTTCTTATATACTTTTAAGAATTGATCTTCGGCTGTATATATTCACTTTTTAATTTCGAATATAGGGTATTGACAGATGTTAGGAAATTCGAACTAAAAGTTACAATATCGAAACTCCTAGAGCTCTTTTTCTGACATTTCAGAACTTTACAACAGAACATGGTATAGATTGTATTCATATATACGTAGATAAAACATGGGATAAATGAATTTTTTATCCGTGCCGTTTGTGCTGAATATCTTTTCTTATTTATTATATTCCAATTTTAATCGGCAAATAGCGTTTCTGCGCACGGACTGGTCTAAATTCTACAGCAGGTATCTTGGACGACATATCGCCTAAAATACAATATAGCTGTTGAGATTAAAAGCAAATATTTTATGAAGTCGTGCTTTAATTATCTACTCTCAATTGTTTTTAAAATAAAATTTTACCAAGATTCTTTCTTAAACCCCGTGTATACAAGGCGGCTACATGAAAGTGTTTGACGCGTGACCAGGCGATCGTTTTCAAAGGACACAAACTCAGACTATCAGGTAGCACGGGTAGCTGGCCTGTCAATCAAATCAGAAGCTATTGTTTTTTTAATGATTGACAGGCGGTAAATTATTGATCTTGAATCAGGTAGATTTTGGGGGCGTTAACATAAAATTGGGTGTTTAAGTAAACAGTTTCATGTTATTTTAGTACATGTATATACTAAAAATATCAATTCGTGAAAATTATTGTGCATTTATTTTTAATTCTTTTCGAGAACAGTCTATTTTTTTTTTCAAAATCTGCCAGGCCCATCTCTAGGAATTAGATTTAGGCTTTTTGACATGGGGCTTATTCAAAGTTAGACTTAGTATAGACATTGAACATTGCTGCGTAGGTATACCCACGAAATAGGAGTTTTGTGTTTTGAAAATACACATCCCTTGTTTTTGTTTGTGTGCTGGTTTTTTTTTTTTTTTTTTTTGCTTCTCATGTTCTTTTGGGAGGTCTAAAAAAATTTCTCATATACCCTTAGCCCCCACTTTAATTTGCTTCCGACGCCCATGATAATTAGATATTTTCCGTCGTTTGGTATTAATTACCTTGTACATACAACATTCGTTAAAACTTAAAAATAAATTGAACTTCAATCGTTAAAATTTGAAGGTAAATAGACACGTCTTCCCAGGCCTTCCCTCTTTATCTTTTCTCGTGAATATATGCATAAAGAGGGTATCAATTTTTCACCAGTATATTTTGTACCAAATTGCAACAATCTCAGCATGCATGACTTGGGTTGATACGCGTAACTAATAAATCTAATGATCAATGAATCATGCACTACTCGACTTTTATACTTGTTCGCAAATTGAAAAAAAAAGTAAATTTTGCGATAATAGAATGAAATAATCAACCAATGAAATATTCGTAATGGACTGAAAAAAATCTTTACATTTTTAAATTCAAGGTTTAAAAAAACTTTTTGTTTAATTCAAGGTTAAAAAAAAAACTTTAAACTTTGCAGGTAACATTCAAGAAAATCTCCATTTTTTGAACCCCGAAAACAAGCTGTATGTTGCAGCTGACCGACTTTAGCGTGGGAGAGACGCGATCTCGGTTACGTCCTTTGATGTGGCGAGAATGTGACGTAGTATTTAAAGTTCTCGACAAGCAAAGCGTCAGCTCGTCACAAACAATGTAATCCTTTAGGGGTTTTGCGATTGGCTCTAAGGCTATAAGGCCCTATACTGTATTTGTGTCAAGACTATTTTTTTTTTTTTAATTTTATTATTATGTTAACGGAGTCACTCACTTGACATATCTGCAGATCTTTTGAAATTGTTTTTCTTGTTCGACGCCATTGAAGCCTTTCAGGATTTTGATTTTTGTCATGTACCCATCTGCTATCACCTGTATATGGTGTGAACAGGAAACATATATCCAACTTATGCGATGTTCAAGGGCAAGCTCCCTGAACAATGGGAGAAATTTGCCTTACTTATTATAAATTATAGACAACATTTGTTGAGATGAGCTTTGTAATCTCGGAATATTTATATTCTTAATATCTGAAGCTAGAGGCATTCTGCATGCCTTGATCACCCAATTTCTTTACTGCTAATGTTTGTTAATTTTATTGTAAAAGACAATTTTCATCAAAGACTTCTTAGACTAGATGTTGTTATTTTTATTAATTAAACTTTATACCTTTACATTTTTGCTATTTGTCATAAATAGCTTTTAAGAAAATTTTGAAGTAAATGTTTAATCACAGGAGTTCACATACCTATCAATTATACCGAAATTTTCATTAAATAAAAAAATACGTAATACGTATAATAATAACACAAGGAGAGCAACGCATTTTAGGTCACCTGGGAACCCCTCGCTTAATATCAAGGCTGTCGCACAATTAATTTTCAATCGAAAATTATAAAACACATACCAATCTTTTTGGAAGGGACCATTCTTTATGGTTCTTAATGCATATGATTTCAAACGCATGTTTTACAGCAGCAGCGGTGACATTTCTCCACAACTTCCCTCAAATATCCATTGTCTGCGAAGCCATGATGTGACGTCACGGGCGCGTCCATTTACCCAAAAAGGAACAAAACTGCCTGAAATGCTAATCTAGATGATTGAAGTCATATGCGAAAAGAAACCAGAGACAAGTTATTGGACATTCAAGAAAATTGAAAACGGGGAGGTACAAGTACTTGTACTGGTATCTAAACGTAATATCGTTATCTCTAGTTAATTGTGTATGATTGTTTTTTTTTTTTGTTCCTTTTGGGTAAATGGGCCGCCCATGACGTCACGTGACGTCAACGGCTTCGCGGACAACCGTTGCACTCCTTGTGTTATTATTATAGGTATTACGTATCTTTTTTATTTACCAAAAATTTCAGCAAAATTGATAGGTACACGAACCCCTGAGGTTTAATTAAGTGATCAATTTATAAAAATAACATATTTTGATGAGTACCGGAATGTATAATTAAAAGATAAAATGAATCTTCCCATGAAATACAAGAAAGACCAGAGTTGCTCAGTTTTGAGCGTTGTGACCCGTGGGCCTCTATTGTTTACTTTGCTATCTTTCAGGTTCATGTATTTCTTCCAAATTATACTTTCAGCATTATCATCATCAGAGAACTTGCAAATTCAAGTCCAACCATCAACTGTAATATTAGGACAAAATGATCTTGTTGTAACCTGTTCCACCATCAGCCCAACACAAATTGATACAGTGTATACCATACAGCTGAAAAAAAACAGTACTGGCTCAATGGTGAATGTGGCTACTGTGCGTTCAAGTAACGGTCAAGATACTATATCATGGCAGGACACAAATTTACAAAACAGAGCAACAGCAACAGGTAGTGTCAGCTCACCTGCTACAGCTCAGCTGAAGTTAACAATTCCTAAAGACAGGGTGCTATGTCCTCTGGATTTCACTGGATACATGTGTCAAATGTCTGCATATACAACTGCTTCAGTTAATCAAGACACAAATCAGGTGTATGTCACTTACACAGGTATGTACACTCAGATTACACATTGCGGCATTGTAATTGTATATTTTTAAAAAAGATCAAAAAATGTTATACAAGTTACTTACCATTGATGAAATTTGTTATATAGTCAATCCAACAACCATTGATATGCCAACTGTGAGGATACTAGGTGAATTTACCAACACACCATCAAGACAGTTTCCAGTAGGGACAGCTATACAGCTGACATGTAACGGACAGATTGGTGGTGAACCAAGTGCTGTATGTGTTGACTGTTTTTAAATTAACATCAATAATTAGGTCTTTCCACCTTTCTGTGGAAAGACCTATTGATATTCTTCTGTTTATTATTATTTTTATTATTTTTCCGCCGGACGAATTTTTGTTTCAAGGTCTTTTGAAAAGATTTATAGTTTATAAGAATGTACTTTGTAAGAGATATTTGCAAAAAACCCTGCGTATATGAACTCTGAATTCTTTCGAAGTTATTGCCCCTTTCGCAAGAAAGGCTTGTTATCGCTACTCCTTTGAAACCGTAAACCGTAGAAATATGAAACCTTCACTAAAGTCTTCGACTAATTTAGTAGACTCTGGAATCTATTCATTGCAAAAGTATTCGTAGACCCCTTCAATGAGTTATTGCCCCTGAAACGTTTTTAATTTTCGAACTTATTAAAAATTTTCAAAACGAGAAGTGATAGAGATATAGGACCAACTGCATAAGATTCATTGACCTTTGAGCTTAAAATTCATGTGAAGGTCAAAGGTCAAGGTCATTTCAAAATTGAGAAATTAAGCTCTTTTTATATCTTTTTTGTCTCTTAACATATACAAACTGTCTTAACATCATTAAAATGTTCTCTTAAAACTATTTAAAAGATTCAATTCGTATTCCGTAAGATTGACCCTATTAAAATTTATCGCCCATTGTGTGAAAAACCTTGTTATCGCTTCTACTTCGTAACCATAAACCGTACAAATATGAAACCTTCACTAAAGTCTTCGACTAATTGAGAGGATTCTGGAATCTATTCATTGCGAAAGTCTTCGGTGACTCCTTCAATGAGTTATTGCCCCTGAAAGTTTTTCAATTTTACAAATAATTAAAAATTTTTAAAACAAGACGGTGTAGAGACATGAGACCAACTGCATAAGATTCATTGACTTTTGAGCTTAAAATTCATGTAAAGGTCAAAGGTCAAGGTCATTCCAAAACTGAGAAATTTAACTCTTTTTATATCTCTTTTGTCTTTCAACATATGCTTAATGTCTATGAATCATTAATATGTACTCTTAAAACTGTGTCAAAGATTTCATTCTTGTCCCTATTGTATTAAAAGTTATTGCCCCTTGTGCGAATAACATTTTTATTGCTATTGCTCCAAAACTGTAAACCACAAAGACATGAAACCTTCTCTAATGTCTTATGGGACTTTAGGCAAAACTTTTATGTTCAAGTGCAAAAGGATCTGTGTTTATTTTCCCTTAAATGCTTTTGTGCTTACTATTAAACCTTATAACTTTAAAACTATAAGTCATAGAGACATGGGGTTAATTACAATGTGACCCTTGACCTTTGACCTTGAATATGACTTAAAGGTCAAAGGTCAAGGTCACCTAAAAAAAAAAAATCATGTTCATTTTTTTTCTTCTTTTATGCCATTCCTTGTTTCTTTTTTATGAAATTTAATTTTAAATAGATAAATATAAATGAAATTGAAATTAAAAAGGTGGAAAGACCTCTTATTGTTCTGTGAACAATAAGTCTCCTAGTTATATTATAATCTGTTTACATTTTACTTAGTTTTTTTTATTAAAATTCTCATTAAAATTTTCAGACAATTCGATGGTGCTCAAAGAAGTCTCAAGATTTTAGCTTCACCGGGTTACCACAGACCCCAGTCCACTCAGAGGCCACAATGTCCTCTAACTGTCAATACACCCGTTCCAGTACCATCACCTATAACCTCACCAATGATGACACCTACACACAGTTCCTGTGTGAGTCTGGTTATTCTCCTCTCTGTGAAACGGGAACAGCAAAACAGTATCTGAATATAACATTGGGTAAGCAGTAAGTTACTGATTACGATTTATATCATTTTTTTTAAATGATATTTTTATAAGTTTGTGAAATATAAAGAATGGCATCTTGCATAGTGTGTTACTGTATATTGCATTTAATTGAATGATGTATAGCAAGTAGAGTGTTTATTTATTTTCTGAATCTTTCATTTTTTATCCTGCTTTGATATAATTTCCTGCAGGCCTGCTCTCCATAACAGCTAGCTTGTAACATAGTTTGCAAAATAATAAATAATTCATTCATTTCATCATAACTAATTACATATTGTTCATTGTTCCAAAAAAAAAAAAAATTCTTCATCTTTAGCAAAAAATTTGAATTCAATATAGTTTATTTTGGATCCCCAACTATTTTTATTTTCCTTATATTAATATAACGTATTAACGGATATAGCAATGATTTCATAGGTCCCTGTGACTTCGTTATAACCGATTTTGCAATGTATTCATAAGTGAATTGAGGTATTGAGATAATCATTTAAAACTTTAAAAAATGATTGCAAAGCATATTAGGAATACAGTATATATACAGGCCTGCAGTCTGTCTTCTAGCTAAGTTTATTATCCACTATCATATGATTTCACACACATTTTTAGACACTTCAGGTGGTAAGTTTCCATGAACAGATACCATTATTTTTCACCTTAATTTTCTTAAATTTGTAATGACACTTAATTGCTTTTGGTTGAACACTAACCCTTGCATGTAATGCATGAAAACTGGATTTTTAAGGATCACTGTGTATCTGTCCATCTATCAGGAGTTTTAGTTTGACAAAAGAAGAAGTTGCATACCACTGTATTTCAAAAAGCTATTTTAAAAGGAAATTTTATGAAAATATACATGTAATCCAATACAAAGTTAAAACGACAAATAAAATTTTAAGGTCATAATAATGAAGTATGAAAATTCAAATGATAGTTTTGGACACTCAAGAAAATGCACAGCCTTTTAATGTAATGTGATTGTTGCATACATATCAGTCAGAAATTGAGATATGTTTGTCATATTTAATAACTTTAAGGTCATATTTGCACAATATAAAATACACAGAAGGAAGTTTACTGTAGTGAGTTTTTATAAACTGAAATAGATTGTTGATCAAAGACATTTTTAGTTTTCAAGGATTTCCACAAATCTGATCAGAATAGATATTAAAGATTGAAGCATAATAAAATGCAAAAGACAAAAAGGGGAAATGCAAATACTTACTATTTTTTCTTTGTTACTAGAAATGTATAAGCATTAGCTTAGGGGGAAAAAATTGATGTACCGGTAATGAAATTAGAAAATTTTTTTGGTATGATCTTTGAGATTTTAGTATAACTCTCAGTTTGGATACTATTACAATTGTACATTACTACTTCTGGGTCAATGTGATTAAAAATTCAAAGGTTCCTGTAAACATCCAAGATTCAAAAAACATGCATTTACATCTTAACAAGAAACTTGCTCAATTGTGGCATTTTAGCAATTTAAAGAAACTTTGTATCATTTAGCTATTGCTAATATATGTGGTCTCCGATAGGTTATGGAGATACTAATATGTCATTTCTTCTTGATTTATCTCTTATGGCTTATTATTATTATCATTGTTGAAGGACTGTGGAATCATATTTTACACTGATCCATTTTTCTAGGTTGCCCATTTCCTTTACACTAAAATTTACAATTTCTATTAAAACTGTCATTCTACAATGCACAAAATCATGTCCCTCATAACCTATCAATTTTTATCCAACAAAACTTGCCAAACAAATGATTCCATGGTGTTATTGTGATATTAATTGTAATTATCTAGTATTGTAGAGATATTTCAAGTCCCAGTGGATGACACATCTAATTATCTAATCTTTAATCTATCTTCTAATCTAAACCATCATCATAACATTTCTTACAGATTTTTTTTCTTTGAAAATATAACTTTGCACAGTTGAACAAATGCTACATCAGTGATATGTGACATTGTCAATATATAGATCTTTGATTTCTTACATTTCCAATATGTTGAGAATTTTATTAACGTTTTTTTTTGTTAAAAAAATCATATTTCATTATGTCAGCACATCATCATTTACATCTCTTAAAGTTTTTGTAAAACATCAAACTTTAAATGTTGAAAGAATAGGTTGTGTAACATTTTTCACCGAATTATACTTATCATTTGTTGGTGATTTTGTCTTTTACAGAGGGGAATTCAGGAACACCTGTTTCCCGGACTCAAGAAGGTATGCACAGTAGTTTTTTTTTCTATTTAAAAATACATTTAAATGCTAATGTGTAACATTTTTTTTTAATTTTTAAATGAAAATCAAAATGTAAAAAAGGAAGAAAATATATAGCAATAAGATAAAAAAAACAGATAAAAACCCAAGTTGCTATTTGAAATGTAGTCAATGTTGATGCAATTTAAAATTACCCCAATATTGTATTGTAATAAACCAAAGTCATTTTGAGCAAGCCAGAATTTGAATTGAGAGACTGTCATTTCAGAAACTAGTGATGCAGGGATCATAGCTGGGGCTGTGATTGGAGGACTAGCGTTCCTTATTCTTGTTATCCTCCTTGTCTATTTCCTGGTGCTCCGCAGAAAAACGGATGGAGAAACTTGTAAGTGTACAACTCATGTTGAAAATGTCTGTTTCATAGAGTCTTGAAAAAATTTTACATGTGCAAATTATTGTTTACTTTGTTTCATCTCTTGAAAATAATAATTTAATTTTATCACCTTGAAACTTATATTCTCAAAACTTTAAAGGGTGACATTGAAATTGACAAATGTTTATAACACTTTTCACTTTCTAATTATTTAAAAACTTGTCACTATTTTTTTTTTTGATCCATGATTACTATGATTGGCACACTTATGGTGTTATGTCCTTCCAATAAAACTAATTATAAAGTATCCCCCCCCCCCCACTTCTCCTACTTCTGTGTATCATTCAAAGAAAAAATTGTTTAAATAGACTTGGTTATAAGCAATTTTCAATTATATCAGTATGATTATGATTATTCTCTACAAGTCATTTTTTTTTCGTTAAAAAGCTGACCTTATTTTAGTTTTAAAATATTCATGTTATTAATAAAACAAGTTAAACTTGGTTTATTACTTATCTTAATATCTTTGCATTCATTTTTTTTAACAGTGCTGATAAATTAGAATTTATCATATACAGCAATTTCATTATAATTGTATAGACAAATATGAAATTTTATTGAACTGTCAACATAACGGTATTAGGCCATCCTTAAAAAAATGTTTGTTTGGAATTGCCGCCTGGGGGTTTTCAGACCCAGGAGGGAGGGAGGGAATTTATTTTATTTTTCTTTTTACAAATTGAAGCTAATTCATAGAAATTAAAAATCACAATGAACAGTGGTGATTTTCGTTAATTTCTCTCTTTCTTTTATTTGATTAATATCATTTTTGTCTAAAATATATACAGAATGGTACTCAAGTATCAATCTTTCTTCGATGTTAGCTTTGCTTATCTATTAAAAGTCAAATTTCAGCGTCAAACTTTTTTCTTTATTTTAAAAATCTTTTTAAAACAATTTCTTTACAAATCTTTTTAAAACAATTTCATTGGTGTATTTCATAGCATTTCTCTTTGAAATTTAGCCCTTCATTAAGACAACCCTTACAAAGAGTGCGAACCACACAAAATTTCTCAAGAATAGTTGGGGATGTTTTGTGGAAAAACGGGAGGGGGTGCTTGGTATGTTCTAGAGTGTTCGCCATGAATCATTTTTAACATAAGGTTTCAAAGACTTGTCCTACTGAAAGACAACATTTTTCCTTTTGTATTTGGGAATAAACATTTCTGACCCATAATTTTTAACTGGGAACTGGACGATCATTTTTAATTTCAACATGACGGACTTATCATATCAAGTTCAAAGAGCAATCTATTAATACAATAGCTCTTTCCAGGTATCAGTGTATCATTCCATTAGATTTTTTATTCACCTTTTATTTTTATGAAGATGCATAAATGTTCTGGTCTTCAACGCTTGAATGTTTTCACATCCACTGATCCAACTTGGTCTGACATTTTGGCGGTTTTCATTTTGTCAAATTGCCACCTATATTCCCTATATCATAAATACTATGAAGAAAGCGTTTTATTGACCGGTGTTGTTAAATTTATGTGAGCTCAAACCCGGCTTTAAAAAGTTATTTCGAAGAACGAATTATAAAAAGCGATGTCGGACATAAGACGGAAAAAAAAAATATTTCCAATATTTTGCCAATAAAATTTTTTGAGGGGGGGGGGTATTTCAATGAGGCGGGCGGCAATTCCAAACAAACTATAATTTTATTTTAGCCTTAAAGATCTTTAATAATAGTAATAAGAGACACTCTGTAGTTCTCCTATGGAATTCATTTTCAGCAATAAGTCAGTGTATCATTTGAATAATATGTAGAAAAATAATTTCACACTTCATGATTCTGTAATTATTTCGTCAGCATCACCCCCCACCGGTAACTATATATATTATTTATTTATTTATGCATATACATGTTATATATATTCTTGAATTATTCTTTTTATTCATTTAAAAATCAGATTATGAAATTCATTAAAAGTTTCATATAGATATTTGCAAGCCTGTTTGTGTGTAAAAAAAATGTGATTGTCTGCAACAAAGAATGATTTACTGTTTGGTTTGAAATGATGAAGTTACCCATTTTCTCAAAATTTTCAAGTTATCCTAGAATGCCATAAATGCATGCTTTTCACAGAATGAATACTTATATGTATACCTAACCATAATCCATCTTGACAAATGCAATGTCGCTAGTAGGATTTTCTGTAGGTTTCACATGCAAATATACTGAATACAGGGTTATTTTCACCCCATGTTATTCTTTCCTTTTGCACTTGCACACAATTCTGCCCCTATCCCCCTTATCACATGTGAGCAAATTCATTATGGGAGGAATTTGAAGAATACAGTACATGAATAATTTCTTAATCAGAACTGGGACTGTGCGATGATAAAACCAGGGTAAAAATTTCCCTGTATACAGCAACAGAATTTTATTCTTTTTGAACATGAAAACAGAGAATTGTTATCATATTTTTGTACAATTAATTAACTAATGATTATTATCAGGAATGTATTTGCATCTTCAGCATATACTAAATTTAAAATTATGCTTATTATCAAAGTTTTAAATTTTACTAAATAAAGACTGGTAGTAAAGTCAGTCTGTAAATTTTCTTCCAATGTTCAAAAAGATAACCTATATTTCTTCTAACTAAAAGCGAAAAAGACTGAGATTGAATTATTTAAGTAATAAACGTGCATAAAATATTTATTTGTGTTTGGACAAGAATTGGTAAATTTTTTATTCCCTTTTTCATTGCAGACAGAACAAAAGAAGATGTACCAGGGTAGGTTTACTTACCTTCTCTAAAAACAAAAAATGTTTTGTAACAAACTCAAATGAATTAAGCATTACAGTAAAAAAGAAAAGAAAATGATATAAACGTTATTGAAAATTTAAAATATGTGGCAGTAATTTAATTCTGGTTGTAACATTGTATTTGATTGGATTAAAAAATTATTTTATATCATATAAAATGGGTTGCCTACGTCACAATGACTTGTGTCAAAAACGTATCAATCCGCCTGACGTTACATTTAAATTTTGTACAAATTGAAGTCAATTTGTTAGAACAGTCATCTTCATTTCTTACATCAAATGAATGAAAATTAAATTATAAGCAATGAATTTAATAGCTACCCATTTTATACGGTATAAACTGGGTTGGAACAGTTTACGCTTTTTTACAAACCGCTTCGCTTCAGAGTTTATGATGTAATTTTAGGTAAATTATTTATCCATGAAGTTTACCAATAATAAATAACAAGTTTTTACTAAGTTTTTTTTCTGTGTGTTGTAGATACAATGGACCAGCTAACCCA
Organism: Saccostrea cuccullata; assembly: GCF_032062105.1. NCBI lineage: Eukaryota > Metazoa > Mollusca > Bivalvia > Ostreida > Ostreidae > Saccostrea > Saccostrea cuccullata. Next base: position 121,490 of record NW_026923817.1, on the reverse strand, counting down.
GAGGGACCAGTTTACAGTGTTCCAGTCAAGGACCATCCCCCTGAGAGACAGGTAAGTTGACCTTTGACCTTGTCATGATATTTTATTCAAAGGGCCAAATTGATTCAGTTGGGGGTAAAAATAGACTGAGATTCATAGCACCATTAATTGAGAATAAATTCTGTCAGGAATCATGTCAAAAATTTGGATATAGCAAATTTGCTTCTAAAACCTTTTGAATATTAATGTGGTATTTCTGGAATGTTTGTAAATAAAACTCGTGTATGTAACCTTATCATATAGGATCAATAATATGTACTTGTTGTTTTAAACTGTTTAGGAGTTGTTAGACGAGGTATGAAATATTAATCTGTATACAGAATGTTGTAATTATCATAGTAATGGTATCTAGACTTCTGTTTTAACAGGATGTAAATTGTCTTCAACAATATACCAAGCACATTGTATTTAAAGGCTTGCAATGTTTTGAAATAGCCAGAGTTCCTTTTTTTTTTGTTGACATTTTGTTTGCACAGATTTACATCTAAGGGATGGAGGGGGATTTTGTAATTAATATATATATACATAGGATCTACCATGGTTTGTGGTTGAATATTATTAATATCCAGTGAGTTGTGTGATCCCTAGAACCTAAAAACAAATGGTAGGATAGGAATAAAATCATGTCCAATCAATATCCATTTCTTATCATTCATTTTACACATAGCAGTAACTTGTTTCACACTCCTTTAAGTCCTTTTTACATCAACTCAATCACTTTACAAAAAAAATTATTGTGACAATTGTATCTGTTGATATGGAAATCATATCCACAGCATAAAGTAGTAAACATGATCAAAGCTTTGTAATAGTGACCTTTGCTTGATGAGAGCTTAACAACTGATTGGATTTATTCAGAGAGAGTTTAAAAATTCAAAGGGTCACCTGTGCGGGAAAGGGGGGGGGAATCTCCTTTTTTTTTTTAATTAACTGTTAAAGAGCATGGAAACTTTTAATTTCCTTAGCATTTTAGCTGATATCTTGGTTGTAAAATCCAATAATTACATGCTTCTGATAATGAACATTCTGTTACAAGTAAACCTAATACCCAGTAGGCTTTATTTGCAAGTTAAGCATATTTACAATTTATGATTTATTTAATATAGTCTATTATACCAGGATTTATATTTCAGTATTATTCTTGTATGAGTGTTTTGCAATGTCAATGTGTATCAGTTACATAAAGTTAATTTCTGACTGCATGATATATGAGGCATGACCAAAAGGAATGAATGAATCTAAGCGCATGGCAGATGTTACTATTCAAAAATTTGCTTCTTCTAATCAAAACGCTCTCATTTATTTGTATAACAGATAAATCTCCTCTTTAGTAAACATCTAAAATGTAAATTAAAATTGAAATTTTTGGTGAGAATGAAATTGTGGTGGTAGGGTATGGGCTGTCTGCCATGCTTCACTGATTCATATTTGCCTTTTGGTCTCCACAGAGGGAAGATAGTGATCACCATGGTAATGGCACGGCAACACAGGAGGAGCCACGAAGGGAACTCCACTATGCTGACCTTGACATAGCCACACAACCCCCAGGGACCAGGGTCAAACCTCAGCCCAAACCGCGAGCGGAAATCACCAATACAGAATACGCAAGTGTTTCGTTCGGTAGCACTGTGTAAATATCCCACAGTAATCAACCCATGTGACCAAAGACATCATAAATATTGTTTTGGAAATCTTCATTTTAAGGGGGGACCTATGTCCGAAAAGTCTTTGTGTGAAATTTTCAAAACTTTGACATTTCTTTCCTGACCACTTGCTCTTAATTTTTAGGTATTAAAAACAATACCTTTATATGCTTATTTTTACACAGGAGCACGTGCAAAAACAGTGTGAAATGCTAAAAATAGATTATTTTCAGACATTATTGTTCTACCCCAAATATGCGCTAAAAAGAACCAAAATTGTCAAATCACATTCAAAATCAACTGATATTTAATTTATATGACTTGTACCTTTAAAATGAAGGCAAATTCATTGTAATTTATCTCGCATGAAAAATTATAATGGAACACAATGTAAGTATCACCCCGTTTTTCTTGTCGTATTTTTTACAATTCCGACATGCATAACAGGTAATATCTTAAAAATTCTTTGTGTGAAAATGTTGTAATTCATATTTTTTGAAAGAAATGGTTCATCTCTTTATTTTAACAAAGAAAAAAGTATACCTTTATGATAAAATAAACGAGAAATATGACGTTTTCTTTTATTTTTGTACGCATCATAGACATTGTGTCATAAATATTGACCTTTCTGCACTAAAAAAAAGGTAAGTAAGCATTGACAATCATCTGAATAAAAAACTATTTTGTGAAAAACGAGTATTTTGTTTTGAGTAGAAGCAATTTAAACAGATTAATTCTTTCCTTCTTCATTCCAATCATTCTGTTTCTTCCCCCCCCCCCCCATTTCCCCGTCAACAGCCAACACCTATTAGAACCTAGGAATGACTTTATACAATAAAATCTACATGTACTACATGTATAAATCAATAAGCAAATATAGGTAAAAGTACATTTCATAATTGTTTTCTTGGTTTTATCCAGAAAATACAATTAATGGTAAACATAAAATTAAACATATTATAATTTAAGCCGCCTTCTTTGCTGAATTTTATCTTAAATCTGTTTGCACTTATATATCAGCATATCATTCAACTGAAATTCCTATGAATTTTCAACCAAAGGAAGAGAATTCTAACATTAACAAACTCCATAATTAAAATAAAACTGTTATTAATGATGAATAAATTTTCTTTTTGTGAATTGTGTATTATTGATTATTTTATTTAACAACGTTCTGCCAATATCACAGTTGCAAAAGTCTACCGGTGAAAACAAACGTCGCTATTGTGACGTCACATAACGCTGCTTTGACGTAGAACGACATAGGTCCCCCCTTAAACTTTTTTCAGATTGAGCATTGAATCTGATAGGTTTTATTTATATTTTCTTGTCTGTATGGCTGCATATAAGGGACAAATGACATGTTCTTTCTAGAACGTAATATTTATCAAGGAGTTCTACCTTTCACTTTTGTAATGAACTTCACTGCCTTCTTGTTTCTGTCTTGAAAATATATGCATGTCATTGCAAAGAAGCATGTTGCAATCTCTGTACAAAGTAGAAATGTAGTTATTTTTCAATCTTTTTATCACTTTTCATTCTAATCAGGCAGTAGAAACATTTTCGGTGGTTCAATGATGTACAACGAAAAAAGTCACAGGAACTTAGCATGTTTTATGCTCATTAGAGCACTTGCCAAATGGATGTATTTTTTCTTCCTGCTATGAGTAACTTTGGAGAAATCATTGTGATGTGTAGAGAGAAAGTTAATCAAGTTTAATATGTAAAGTTTATAAACTGTTGTGATATTTAATTTATATTGAAGAGATGATTACCCTAGATAGAACTAAATATTGTTTTAGGCTAAACAGAAAATTATTTTTTTATCATTATTTTGCATCTATGCAGATTTTAATATGCAAAGATCTATAATTATTAGGCATGTACTTTGGAGTGTAGTCAAATACGAAAGCACCTATCAATGAACCAATGGATATACCTGTATGTAGAAGTAAAGTATTTTTACTTTGTAATTTTATCTTGGACACATTGGAAATGTAAATATAATGAAATAGGTTTTTTTTCTTTTTTCAAGTTACAGTCAAAGACAAAATTAGGTTAACTGAAATGCATTTAGTTCATCTAGATGAAGGAATACAATTTTTATCTTTTTTTAAAGACTGGTACTGTTTCAAATAATTGAATCTCTCAAAATTTAAAAAGTTTTTAGTAATTAAATTACATTAAAATATAGGAACACACCCTATTCATTGCTTTATTAGGCTCATAAATCCATTAGTACTTGGTGAAAAGTTTTCGATTTGTTGTAGACATGGTTTTGCAATAATTGAGTATCCATGTGTTCTGTTACTTGTAAAGATTTCGCTGCAATTTTGCCTCACATTCCTTGATTGCACCATGTTTTTTTTTTCTATTAAAAATGAACCAAAAAATAGGAATGTAGCATAACTTTTTTTTTTTTGGTGCTGATCTAAAATTCATATTAAAGTAAAATTTAATAATTATCATTTTCTAAAGGGGAAAAAATAGACATTCATTAATCTAGTCTAAATAGAGAATGTTTTTTGGATTAATAAGGATTTTGATATTTTTGCAATATATATACTTTTAAAATTATTTCTATTGATAATTTTGTGTCGGAACAATTTTTATTTAGGAGTGTTAAGTATACATATCAAACTTGTCCACGTTGAAGGCTCGCCCAAGTGTTTCCCCCGTATTCAATGACAAATCAGATTATGTGAAACTACCTATAACTCTTCACCCTTTGACCTATCCTCAAATGGGTTGGGGATACATGTCTTCACTGATATGATAAACTTTTGATTTTTCTTTTTTTGACCTAGACATACAACAAGATATTTTTGATACAAAGGATTTTTTTCTATTTTTAGAATGAACAGTGTATATTTTGTGTTCTATAGATTTTATTTGTGTGTCTATATATTTGGGATTGTCCAGGAATTAAGCATTCCTTTTTATTCTGAGTTATTTATTTATAATGTGTGATTTGTGGTGTTCATTAGAATACATATGTATTCACTGAGTAAATTATTTTTCTGTTAACAAAACTTTTTAAAAACCATGAAATTTTCATGGCATTACAAATACCTGGTACATGTACTAGAATTTTCAAACTTAGAAGTATAAAGCTTTTGAAAATGGTAGTGAATCAGTTTGTACATTTTGTGAACTCTGAACAACATAGATCAATTAACTTCGTTATTCAGAATGTATAGACACATAAGTTCATTCATTCTTGGTATATATAAAGTATCTCATATTTGTATCTGTAATTGGCAAGATTAAAGTGCATTTGTCATTTCCATTTCATAGAGCATTAGATCAAACTAGAGGCTGATTATTGAGACAAAAGAGATAGTGTACATGTGTAGATGCTGTTTTGGTGCTATGATCTCAGAAACATACAGCTAGATAGAAGGGGCTGTAGAAAATTTCCCACTCTGTGATCTTGCCTTGTGTGCATGTCTGTGTTGTGTTTTCAATGTAAACTGTTACATTCATGTATATTGTTATTTTGGAGAAAGAGATTGTATTTTTCCACCAGAGTTGATATTAAATAAAATCTAGAAAATCCAGTTTGTAACTTGATATATTGAACTCTTAGTGCAAGAAGAAATATTGGTTCATACATGTATATAGACTTCCTATTGCACAAAAAAAAAGCATGCTGGAATATGTGCAGAGTAGTTAGTTTGAAAATAGTGTGGCAAAAAATAGTATCAGTTTTCTTTTCATACAGTTGCATATCTGTGCATTGATGTCCAAATCATCATTTCTCACAGAGGTAGATATCATCTGACATTGCAGATTCGTTATCAATGTTAAATCAAAAAGAACGATGGCGCTTTTGATTGGCATTCGGCAGGAATCTGGGTGTAATTGAAAAGTGAAAATTTTATCGACATGTCACATGAAATTTTAACATTTTTTTAATTTATCAGGTTCCTGTGCAACAGGAAAGAAAAATATTTTCCCAAAATTGAGCTTTGATTTACTATAAAATAACTTGAAAATTGGCCAGATCAGACATTTGGTACAAAATGGTACATTTTTAAACACGTTTTCCTAAAAAATTTCTATCTCTGGGTCTTCTCTCCATGATTTTTAAACATTATTTGTGTGTATTTTAATTCAAAGAAACGAATACACATTTTTAAAAAATGGAGATAAGACCCAGAGACCAAAAAAATCCAAATGTGTAAATGTGGTGCGTCTTTGTCATTTTAAAGGGGGAGGAAATAAGCACCTCCTCCAAATTTACCTGGTCTTACAGCTCCTGTCAATCATCTGAATTTAAGCCTTGGATTGGATACTTTGATTTGATTGACATTTAGTTTGCTGCTGTTGTGTATATCTTGTGTACCTTGTCTGGAGATCGTACTGACCATCGAATTAACTTTCAGGCTTTTGATGCCTACCGCACATGCCAACATGATAAAGAAGCAATCAAATCGTTTTCTTTTTTAATTCATAAGAATATGCCATAAATATTTTCAATCTATCAAATAATTAAATAAATGACAAGAAAAATCATGGCTATAAAATATATATTTATATAAATTTAATTTTAAAAGGGAGGGTTTCATAACACGATTACAATCAATAATTTTGATTTCAGTGTCAAAACATTTTGTACATTTATTCCTCAAGTAATTAACAAAATAAACCGACCTGCGTTTGAAGCTAGTATCATGGAATTAGATAAAAAAAATTTTAAACAAGTATGACAACATTGTAACATTGTTCATGATTCAAGCGAATTTATATTTATAAGACAAACCTGTGGTCGCTTTTCCTCGAGGCATGGTGACGTAGTTACGGTATAATAATAAGTTTTAGAAGAGAAATTACTCGGAATATAACATCTTGCTTTGTATTTAATGTTTGATGTTTGAAATTAATAATGAATCTCGAAAGAAAAAAAAAACGATGTAGATGATTCCATTCCCGTTTCATAGCTGTCGGGGAATCAATCCTGGTTCGAAGCCCTGGCCATTTTAACCGACCATGCATTATGGAAAAATCAAAGTACTGTGAGTACTGAAAGATGGTGGCATGAATGATTTTGTTTGTTGACTAGTAATTAACACCCCTTTCGAGAATAAAATTTTTAGCAGCGAAGGATATTTTTCTGGCTAGCAATTACTGCGACACGGGATCTCAATCTGAATTAAGGGCCTATGTCCATGTCACGCAGTGGGAATCGAATCTGCGACGTAAGGATGGACTTCTTAATTCAGGTCCGTGAGTCCAAAGCAAACCCGCTACGTCAAATGGCGACTGGCAGTATAAGAAAAAATGTTTTAAGATTTTGTAAAATGATATGGAAATTATAAAAGTTTATTTCAATTTTTCTCAATATATCTACCTGTATTTTAATATATAAATTTATATTTTTTGTACTAATAAGTAAAGTGTTATGAATTCTCACTGTTATCTAAAATTGTTACTATCTTATTACAATTTTCATCAAAAAACATAGCAAACTTCAAATAGGTATATGCATATATAAACAATTGCAAATTATAAGATTTCATTTAAATGTGTTGTGTCGCCTTATGACACACAATGATAATGTCAAAATGTCTAAAGCAGTGTCAAGTTTCCTCTTTGCTAAAAACAAGTTGGATAATTCCAACTTAAATTAAGGCATTTCATTGATTCACATAGTTGAGTCTCCCTTAATTCTTCAAATAACAGCCAGAAACCAATCTCGCGCACAAATAGGACCTTGTGAAGATTTAATTAGTACTAAAGTTATGGACAATATTTTTACTATCATTAAACTAAAGAATCTTATATATATTGGCTGTCAACATTGACATTCCGCTATTCCTGTAGCTGTTTGTTCTACTTTTGGATTTGATTAAAACGATTTCGCTTAGAAAACTCCTATTCCTAAAAACTGAACTGCTTTCCAGTGCGTAGTATCGCCATCGAACGCCACCATTTTTCGTGGATTTACCACTTTCCCATTTCGGATGCTTGATAAACTGATAAATTGATAAAATAATTAAGTAAATGTCCTTAAATTTTTCAAAAGACGACACAATAGATAGTGAATAAAAAATAGGATAATGTTTACCAAAATCTATTTAATACTTTTATTTCGAAACAATATTCAGGTATTATTTTTAAAACCGTTTTTTTTTTATCGTGCTTTTGTACATTAAAGCATGTTAATGAAGTATTAATTTTTTTAAAAATTGTCTATATTTTATCAAAAGAATTCAGATACACTAAAATATGATAATAAATACTTGCGAAATTAAAATTTCATCTTGCAGCGCCTACTAATTTTCGAGAAAAACGCTTTGAACATGACAACCCTCGTGTACTGCTCGGAAAAAAAAAGATAGAAAAAAAAGAATAACAAAATATTTTTCTGTCTCTATTTTCCGTCGTCTCAAGTCACGATCGGAGTCTGTACATATGCGCATGGAGCTTTCTCCAGAATGGGAGAGGATCATACATTTTGGCTATGGTTTGCGATGATGGTATTTCTCATACGTAATATTCTAATAATTATGCAATAACCATGCGAATCACTGCGCAATACATATTTACTGCTTTGTGAACACACCAGAAGACTGACCTAAATTCAGCCCACTAAAATTGCATAAAATCCTAATACTAGTTTTATTTCATGCACATGTATTTTAGTGTACTTTTTCGTACACCCACTAAAGGGTATATTTATTAGAGGCACGTTAGAGTTTCTAATTATAGGAATGAAATATATGGGTAAATTGTCCGTTATAGTCTTTGTAATTATAGCTTTGACAATTTTTTTTCCGTTGAGTCGTTTTTGTGTCCGAGATAATCTGACAAAGTCTTATTTTTAAAAACTAGAATGGTAATAAACTTAGCAAATTTTATGGCATCATATACCTCCAACAACCGTTTTATTAACTGATTAAGATATAGTGATCTTTTTTCTTCTTTCCTAAAATACATATATTTGTTTTACTAATATAGCATTGTAAACAGATATAAGAAATACAAACAAAAAGACTGTTAAATTACAATAAACTATTTAAGTTTTATTGTAAAAAAAAATTCACAAAGCAGTATTTAAGAAACAGCCGTGTGTTGTTTAGCAATTACTAGTAATAATTACTAGTATTTGATTTCGGAGTTAGATAGTGAAACAATCGTACAGTTAAAACTTCAAATATTTTTCAACAATTAATTGGTAATTTGAAAGAAACACAATGTGCGTACGAAACTGATTTTTCGAACACGTGAGATAAAAACGAAAAAAATGTACGAATTGACATCTGTAGTTTGATTACGAATATACAAGTCGGTTGGTGTACGAATTAGTTTAGTTCGGCGTAACGCAATGAATATTCATGAGGCGAGAAATATTGATAACGGCAAATATCAGGAATTAGGCTTTGTATCCATCAACGAAATGTCTCTGAAAGAACTTGAAAGTATTTGTTAACTATGTATATTTTATTTTCAGACATCGAAATAAGTCTTCTTTCATTATTTTCACTCTGCAAAAATCGCCGCTAGGGTCCCCGTGTGTTTACACAGACCAGCAGCAATAGCCTGTGGCTATATATAGCCACCGTCTAATCAAGTAGGGTTTACCTTCAAAAGATATTTATTTAGACAATAATATTTCTACTTCAACATTTTTATTTTCAAAACATCGTTTCTAAGTTTCATTATTGTTATTTACCGAGAGACTGTTTTATGATTCACTTTCTTCTTTCGTTTTGCGTAGACGACGTGTAATTTGAATTACAGTACCTGGCCATAATACAGTACGCAAAATGGCAGCCGTTTCAATAAAACATTTTGACACCTGAGATTTCTTTCGTTATTTTTTCATAATAATGAAGTGGAATACGTCTTACCTTATTAATATTTCGTAATATATCCCTTTGCCTTTATGACAGCCTTAAATCTCTTTGGAATAGACCTGTATAAGTTTTTTATAGTTTCGGAATCGATCGACACCCAAATTTCTTTCACGACTCGAATTAAGTCCTGCCGATTTTTAATGTCCTGTAACCGGTGTTCTAGTCGAACTTTGATTGTTCTCCATATATTTTCAATAATGTTAATATCGGGAGATTGACTTGGCCAAGTAAGGGTTGGAACATTATTTTCTTCTTTCCAAGCGACGGTCTGTCGAGACTGGTGAACGGGGCAGTTATCTTCTTGTAACATCCACGGACTTGCGCTAAATTCTTTAGCAACAAGAGCAGGGTTCGACACTAACGCTAGCCGGCTGGCCCGGGACAACTGAATACTGAGGTCAGACTACCAAACATGTCTTTAAACATGCCCTGCAGGGCTACAGTAAATTTTACCAATTACTCACTTAGAGCAAGAAAATAATTATAATTTACACACAATATACCTGATAATTGTTAAATTTATTTTCAAACATGTTTTATCATCATAATTATTATTTCTGTAAGTCAAAATGTATTTACTTTAAAGGTGATTCGAAATACCCTAAATGATTATAAATATGGAATTTTTCGAATAGAAAAAAATGTCTTAGGGTAACAATCACAGAGTGACATATAATTTTTACCCAAAATACAGCCAGAATACAGGATTTTGCATCTCTATTTTCAAAATTTCTCGGGGGAGGCCCCCCATACCCCCACCAGCAGGAGGGGGAACCCCCTCCTGCACCTACCCCCCCTCCTCGCTTCGCAACTCGGCCACCAGCCTTCGGCTGTTGGACAAGTAATACATGAACAGGGCTAGTAGAAATTAGAAATGGCTAGCCCTGCTGACAACTATGGATTTAAAGTTAGTGTCGATCCCTGAAGAGGCCACAAATTGTCATCCAAAACAGAGATATACTTCTCAGAATTAATATTTCCCTCAACTTCTGTTAAAGTTCCGACACCATGGTAAGACAAACAGCCCCAAAACATGGCTGATATACCCGAGTGGGGAAAGTGATTACTGTACATACCGAGACAAGCTGGCTGAAATCGTTCACCGGGTTTCCTCCATACATATACCTTCCTGTCTTTGCCTAACACAACTTTCATTTCATCACTGAAAATAACTTGTGACCAGTTTTGTTCAACTGTCCAGGCCAATTTAGTCCGGCACCAGGAAATTCGGGCTTGGCGATTATTTTTGGAAATCGTAATTTTCTTGGAAACACAACACCGCTGGTAACACTGCTCCTTTAACCTTCGTCGAACTGTCCTGCTGGAAACTTGCTGGGGTAGAGATTCATTTAAACTGTTGGTTAAATCAGACAAAGTCTGTCGCCGATTCTTCTTGACCAATCTTTCTAACACACAATCCCCCCTTTCACTCACCAATCTTCTCCTTCCCGATCTTCCTCTATTCTCCACTGAACCCCTTTCTTGATTTCTTTTCAACACCTTCTGCACAGTATTTGGGCTAATTCCAATAAGTTCTGCAATTTTTCGGCTACTTAACCCGCTATTAAACATAGAAACGATCGTCTGCTTTTTATCTGTCGACAGGTTTTTTCCTCTCGGAGCCATTTTGTATGACGTACTAATCTATTCTAAGAATAGATGAACCCCCCATTTTACGTGACGTCAGATATGACGATTATGTATGGATGCACATGACTGTCAAAACTTGTTACTTTCAATTTACCGAGATATAGAGAAAGAAAATGCATGTTTATTTTTTTTATTTTTTACGGCCGCCATTTTGCGTACTGTATTATGGCCAGGTACTGTACTTCCCTTTTTGTCGCCAGATTACAACGACAGATTTTGGTGCTAAATGTATTTTCGTTATAACACTTCATTAAGAAACACACTGTAAATAAAAATGTCGAATTATTAAAAATATTAATTATTTTAAAAGAAAGAAATTGAGAAGGATTCTGTCTGCAACAAAAAATGCTTTACTTCGCATTTCAATTCATGAGCTAAACATGAACTGTATGCGTTTTCCTACGACTTTGTAAACCGAGGCCGTTTTTTCATGATGAAAAAAAAAGGTCTCGGTTTACAAAGTCGTAGGAAAACACATACAGGTAATACACTCAGGGGCTCAGGTAACATCCTGTGTATATAGGTAGTATACACAAGCCAGCATCGTTCCCTCGGGGCTTCTCAGCCGCTTCAATTAAGCTCCACCCCACACCAAACTTACCTGAGGAAAACCGTACGGTTGAAAACCTCGGCCTTTAAAATCATGTGTGTAGCGGTGATAGCTCAGTAAGTTTGGCTACCTGTTCATTGCATTCGATGCGAAAAATTTTTGGTTCGAGCCTTGCATGGGACGTTAATTTTTTTTTTATGCAAACAACCATTTATTTTGTCAGTTTCATTTTATATACTGATGTATTAAAATTTTGAATTAAATTTTGGTTCAGTTTGGTTCTCGAGCGAAATCAATTCCAATCTTCTATTGTATAATTAATGTACACGTATCGTGCATCTATGCATTAAATATTCAGGTGTTTATTTTTTGTGAAACATTACTATGTTATAGTACCCCCTAAGAAAAGCGAACGTAAATGTTACAATCTCACAAAGTCTTTCAAATTAAATGAAAAAAAAACACTTATGGACATGTTTGTAAAATCTGACCAGCTATACATGTATGTTTAGGCAACCAAATCATGGACATTTAAACCATAGATGTTTCGTACAAATGATTCCTGCCAATCACATGCCAAATGCCCCCATCTTCTTTACTTCCCTGAATACAATCTCACCCAAATCTAGTGAAATTCCTCAAAACTGATACTGCAGTATTTACTATTTAAGCTTTTTTGATTTTATAAATGTGTCTCCAAACTATGCTGTGAATTGGATGATCATTGATCAGACTATTTTTTATTTAGCTTTTTTTTTTAAAGAATTGTCTTTTGCTTAAATTTAAAAGTTTCCTAAAATTTGTAAAAAAAAAAAAAAAAAAAAAATGAATGAGTTTATTTTTAATTTCAATTTTTTTAAAAAACTTTAAACGATTCTTTAAACTGTTTTTAACTTCAGTGTTAAGATTTATTGAAACATTTTGAAGTGAATATTATTTAGAATCAAATTCAAGGAAACCTAAATAGATTTCGAAGTTAATTCTTATATAAATTCTAATCTATCTCAGATGACAACAACATTTGCTTGATTGACAAGAAAAATTTGAACTTGCCCATACATTGATTTTTACTAGCTAGTCGCTGCTAAATATCTACCCCTGTGCATATTGAACAGTACGTGACTTTAATAGTTTATTGGTACTTGAATCCTGACAAATGAATCTGAATCTTGTGCCTTTTGTTTGCTATGTCTTTTGTGCTGGAATATTCATGATGATTGCAGTGATTACCTACTGAAATGCCAAAATGTTCCAAGTACAGTTGCCATAGCAGTATACTTATAGAAAGTGAGCCATGATGATTCCTCAAAGTTACCTGTCAAATACTGTTTGCTTTTATTTTTATCATTATTCTTTCATTTTAGCCACGTAAAAAACATCCACGAGACCATGAGGATGATAGCCACAGAAGGCCTCGTAGGGGACACGAAAATGAAGGACTGGATGACGAACATACGGATAAGCGATCAGTGGATGAGGACAACAAATATGAAAACCATGGTTACACCAACAGGGTGATGAACGACTATAATGATGGTGATGTCATGCCGCGCGGAGGACAAGGATTCGGGTCAGCAGTTTAGTGTGAGTAGAGGATCAGATTTGGAATTCAAGTACAGGGCATAAAAAAGAAAATATAAATGTTTATTGTCACAGTACTTTCTTGGAAAGAAAGTTTAAATTAAGTGTTCTTTGTTTCTTGTTGGAATTATTCCAGACTAGCCACAAAGTTTTAAAATTTTGATGTAGTGATGGACAGGTATCTCAAGTGTTATTTGGAATGGGGAGCAAAAAAACCATGGTAAATTTCATTGTGCATTTAATTGTTGCAATTTTTACTTTTCAGGTAGAGTTCGAGTGACAGCCATGAACAACTTTTTTGCCATTTTAGACAAGGGGAATATGCCTGGCCAGAAATCATCTACAGATAGATAACCTGGAGAATAACTTGACTATCTATGCAGACACAAATATGCCTTCACCTCCTCCCCTGTTATAATGTATCCTGCTGGCGGCCATTGTTACCATGGTAGACTTATTCACAAAATACATGTAGTTACTCGGTAGATAATTCTGATTTGTTATCTAATCAAGGTTTTTTGTACTGTGATGGATTCAAATAGCCGATCATTTTTACTGGTGGTTTTGAAATATGATAAAATATTTCAAATTGATTAAAAATTAAATATTTAGCTTTACAAATATGTAGCCTCTATAAGGGTGATATGATTCTGAAAAAAATACACTTTGTATGACTTAAGATTTTCATTTCTAAATAATATAGAAATTTAAATAAGAAATTGTAAAAGGGTTTTAAAATTTTTATTTAGTAAACCAAGTCTTGAAGTGAATTACATCAGTAATAATAACAATGTGCAATAATTTACAGTGGATAGGTTGTGCTTGTAAGAGCTAATCAACAGCATACCATGTCTGGAGCTTCAACAGAACAAATGGGCATTGGAAAAAAAATTACAGAAATTAGATGTAAATGTAATTTAGCTAATTTTTAAAGTGTTCTTCTGGAAATTAGTGAAATTGCCTCATTTTAATTTTCAACTCTTGTGCATTATGTCTTGCCCCTCTATGTGATACATCATCAGAATCTCTGTTTGTAGGAGTTTACAAACACTAAAAATCTGACTCTGTGTGTCTCAAAAGTGTAAGACAAGGATCATCATTTTTAACTAGTTCATAGCTGCATAACATTTTTTGCTTAGGAATAACTTAAAGAATGTTTTCAGAATCATTTGGATAGAAAAGGGGTGAAAAAATTAAAAATACAAGTTGTAGAACATTTGCATATTTAAATGAGAGTTGATGAATGGATGAAAATTATGCTGAGATTTAGTACAAAGTTCTCATCTGTGTGGACACATTCTTGATGTATTACAGAATAGCAGTCATAGAAGTTTTCTACATTATTTCTTCTTATTGTGATGAACAAGTGCTTTGATTCTTTTGATAGAAACTACTCTACAGCCTACCTCGGTAGTATTTGTCATAGCAAAATATTTGGGATACATCTTCTGTGTTGTACTTTAGTTCTTCTTTGTAGCTATTTCCTATATCTAAAACATATAAGGTATTTGGGTAATTGATGTATAATTTTTTTTTTCAAGTAAATGTTGATAATTTTTTAGAATGTCAAAATGACATTAATTTTATACCCTCTTAGTTACTGTTTGGAGAAAGTGGTACATGTGATATTATTTATCTTGATTGTTTCTGATGATACAAGTGCAGCTTCATTGTTAAATTATGGTACATTCCTTGCGCCACTTAGTCAAGTCATTCCATGAAATAATATTTTCCATCAGTTGTCAGGTTGTGTTTAAAAAAAAAACATCCATGTACAATTTTGTATTGTTACTGTTAGGTCATAAAAATGATTGTTTTCTTTTTAAATAGTTTTTTTTTTGTAAATCCATATATGTATATTTTTTGTAATTATTACCTTTATTTTTTACAGATCATCAAATGATTTTTTATATATATATACAAATGTTGTGTGATTGTGTCTTAAACTTGGTGATTTTACTGTTACATTTTAGTCGAGACTGACATTGTGTATGTGCCATGCTCACTAGCCCATTTCACAATTTACTTCCCGTGTATCTGAGTTAGCAGAAAATTACTGGTATTTAGTTAGTTGTACGAGTATATTTTGAAAAAAATAATTAGGTCAATTGTTACTACAGCTTCATATTTACCTCAGCAGTTTGATAGGCATTTTTTCCCGAACCTATAACATTACAAAACAGAAAAATTGGATTATAGAAACATTTGGCTTTTTTGGCTACAAACTTTTATTCTTGAATGAAATCTTGTGAATCCAGTGCTATATATGTGTGTATTTTCATTTATGATGTAAACTGAGAAAATTTTAGCTTTATAATTTCTGTAGATGGAAAATAGATAACTATAATAGCAGTTCAATAAATATTGACTATGTACATACACTTATGATAACTTTCGGTGTAAGATTGTGATTAAGTCCACCAATTTCTTGTAAAGACATAATTTCTGTGATCATGACTCATGTGGTTCAATCAAAACTTTTTTTATACCCAGTCTTAATTGAGGAGTTACTTGAAATTCTGCCTTCATTTTAGATTTGAATTGTTATTTCTAATGATAACACTTACCGGTAATTAATGTTAATCGCTTGAAACCAAGTATACATATCTATTTCCTCTGAAATATATATATCTACTAATAAAACTTCTTGAAAAACCAGGGAAAAAGTTGATATTATTAACTGGAAGAATCTCTCTAATATTTCATATAATGTCTCTATTTACCTCAAATTAAAGGGAAAGCAAACAATTCATAGGCATCAGAATGCAATTGGCATCCTTTTTACCCAAACAAGGTTTTTGAAGAGGTGATGTTCTGTTAATACCAGAAGTAACTGTTTCAAGCTCTTGTGTACTACTGGTATATTTGAGAAATAATTTGAGATGAATGGATGTCTCAAATTTGGAAGTCACGCTTCTTTCAGTGTAACAATTTTCATATTTGTTCACATGGTAAAGCTAAATGGTTTGTCAATCAAGGTCATGTATTAATACAAAGGTCAAGGTTGGAGATTTATTTCTTTATACAACTTTAGAAAGGGAACCAGTAGAAATTATGACAAAAGGGTACTTTATATGAATTTACACTGATTCAGGGGCTGTTGGCAAAGTTGCAATATGCTTGATTACTGTGAAAATGTAAAAGTATTTTTTATTAAAAAAAAAAATTAGGTCTGCAGTTTGCACATTATGACATTAAGAATTTGAACATGTTCGTTGAAAACCAAAATGCACTGTTAAAGAAGTATCAATCCTCTTACAAAAGCCTTATTTTCGTATGATATGCCCGACCCCCATTAAAAATATTTTTTATTTACGACTGTCCTGTCAAAATTAGAAAAAAAATATCAATCTTCAACTTGTCAGCTTCAACAGTTTGTGTTTGCTTATGAAATTGAATGAAATATTTTGGAAAGTTTCTATGAAGAATTAATGATGTGAGGTCAAGGTTCAGAGGAAGATCGGGGTAAGAAAATTTTTACATTGCGTATTAGTGAACAATATTTAGGGCGTTGCAAAGCAGGGCAACCCTTCACAAAGAGCACATCTTAAGACAGCATTCGACACACTCGGCAAATCTCGGCTGATTCCGTGGACTACAGAACATACCCCATAGACAAACATACATGTAAATTACAGTCAGACTAATTACGTCGTTAATTTATCTATTACAACTCATTTGCGAAGGGATAATATATAGAATATTTTAATTATTTAAAAACTGAGCTAAATAATATATGCAAAGTGACGGATGAAAGATGAATCTATGACAAACGTCACATGCATCTGCCACACAAAATAATGAAGTTTTTAATGCAGCACAACTCAAGACCTCCTCCATTTGCATGTCTCCTAACACAGGGACTCGAGTCCCTGTGTCTCCTAACAAGGCATTGGTGGTTGACCTTTGAACTGTACCCTGACCTCCATTGGAGATACATTAATCATCTGTTTTCTTTTGGAAAAATATGCATGTACCCAGGATCCAAACCTAGCTGATGTTTTCTGCAATAGCTACAACGATATGTCAGTTAGTACTAACCAACAAAAGAAGGCGTTATATTATTTGTAAAATATGTATGAGAGAATTGTATTATATATTTTTATGTTATAAGGGCATCCTCCGACTTTTATTTTAAGAAAAATAATACATATCAGCCGAAGTGGTTAAAAAAAAACCCACACATATGGAAATGATGTATCTCTAAGTTGTCATGTTTGCTTCATTAGAAGCCGAAAACTATGAAAGAAACATTTATGTTTTATTCAAAATGCTTACCAGGAGTTTAATGACATCTTTTCTTTTCTCTCTGAAAGTTCGATCAAGTATCGACCAAGGCTTATTTATATTTTAGAAAGTGAAATTTAGTATGCAAATTGTGTTACTGGTGACAGGTTCCAGAGTTTGATCTCCGACTTAAAAACCTGATAACAAGACTTATTAGTATTGAATAATGTATGCGATAGCCATATGTCAATGCTTGGAAATTTTCTTGCTTTTCCATTGTTCCGGATCTTTCTGAGCGGCAAACACAAATAACTAGTTACCTTGTTTTATCACTTTACTGCAAATCAAAGAAGGTGTTGACAAAGACAAACAGTTATACACAGTAGGATAAAGTGTCTTTAAAATCACCCAATTTTATCCATCAATGGGGAACGGGGCCACTAAAAGTATTTATTAGAATTGTAATCTACACAATTACATTGAAACTAAAAACACGTTACAATATTTGACAACATTTACACTGTTTACACCTACGCCCACAGCGCCGCCTGTTGGACAGGTACAGAACTTTTCAGCCAATTAATCACTGGTGATCGCACGCAGTATTTTGTCGTCTGCTAATCAGTCAGTTGTGCCTGCAATCTCGTGCGTCACTTTGCGCTCTCTTCATCATCCCCATATGATAGTTACATTTTCTTGAGTTTCCTAACTGTGGAGATAGGAATGTTTGTCAAAATGAGGACTTTGATTCCCGGCCTTTTCTCTTTCATATATTTTAATGAATTTATGAGAGTTTGTGGTAAGTGATGCGTTTGATTTATATATCTTTTGAAAGTATGGGATGGACACGAGACAGTTTTTTTTTATTTGTTTTTAACAGTTCATCAAGTTCTGTTTCTTTCAATTTCTTTCAACTAATGAGAAAAAAAGTCAATCGACATTTTTATGCAATTTTCATTTGAACTGACGATTTTTTCTCGTTTATATTGATTATTCAGTTATTACCAAAACAGGATAAGATGCACAAATGATAAACTTAGATTCATAATGTATACGAGCATTTTTTAATATTTACAAAAGGACGCAAACACAACTTTGAAAAAAAAAAGATTAAAGAGATCAGGAATTTTAAAGATCACAACTATAGGTGTTCTTTAACAATTATCTTTATCTTATCTTCCCTTAAATAAGAATCTAACTTAATAACCGATGTTAAGATTGAGACTAAATGTTAAGACAGATACTGGCATATTCTTATTGTCATTAATTCTTGCATTTGTAGATAATTTAAGGACGCCCTGTGTTAAAGTGTTAACAGTTTTTTAGTTGTCAACTCTTATCATTCATTCAGACATTCACAAAGAAGTATAAAAGCTCGTTCGTCAAAAAGCATTAAGAAATTTAAACAATTTGTAATCCGTAAATTCTTTCATTTCTTCATATTAACAATCCTCCAGCGCCATATGACCTGTCATACAGTTGTGTCTGTCTGAACTCGACTTGCCATATACTTCTAATTAGCCAAGTTCTCACAGATTTTATTATTTTCTCTGTCGTCTATGTAACATTGGCCTTGTTACTAATGTTATTAACAATATTGCAGATTTGACATAGTCAATTTTTAAAATTCTTGACAAAAGATTTATAATTGAGCAAAAAGAGCAGTTTATAATAATTAGTAATTATTCAACGTGTGTACTGGTACAAGGCCCACCAAAAATAACCATTTTAAATGTAGAAACAGTTATTCTAGAGCACATGGAGTCATCTGATAATGGTCCATTATCAAGTTACGTGACAGATTCCTTCTTTCTGTGGAATGTCAAGTCTTCTCAAAGGAATACTACAGTATGGATACAGTATTGATCAAGAAACTAGATAGTAATTAAAAATAAGCGCCACTGAAGTAGAGAAATAAACACGGTCACTACCTCTAATTAGCATCATTTGGTATAGGAAGTCCTATAGAAGCTTCAGTGTGTGTTGACGGCCTTGATAAAGCCTGCAGCCGTCCAACACGAGCATGAGGAGGAATATCCCCCTTGATAAGTAATTCCGATGATTTCAGTGGACCTGCCATATATAACGGCTAATTACACCCAACCCCTTGGGAGGAATTTGTCAATTTCGTTTACAATGTCCGTCACGCTTTCACAAGTAGTCGCAACGACAGAAGCATCATCTTTACCCATATATAACTATGTGACAGAGAGACTTTAGGGAATCATCTATTAGGATACTATCAAACGTGCAAAAATCCATTACCCATGGAATTTATCATTTGCCCTATAGGTGAATAAGAGAATGCCCGAATCCGTTTTGTAAACAGTCCAGCGCATCATAAAGTGTTATTGTGTATTCAAGTACTTGAGTGCCACTTGAACAAGCTATATAAATTCTAATCCGTTATTATTAGTTTATATCTCCAAGTTTGGTCAGCTATCCATACAAGATCATGCTCAACGCGAGTCTTACGTGCTTCATTTAATAATTGTTACAAAGTACACATGCCTAAATAAAAATTGACCCTCATTTCGAATAGTCACTGCGACTCTTTACTTGGCTTAGCCTCCTTTGTATCGATAATGGGATTACCGAACTTTAATTTTTTTTCTTCTTCAAATTTAAATGCATCTTTGCTTTGGATCAATTAGAATACAATGGTTTTTATATAAAAAAAAAAGGAGCAGTTGTAATCCCTGTGTTTTGTGTCTGTTTTCTTTCTAAGCGTGCCCTCTGTGTTAAACGTTTCCCGCGGCAAAAGGTATCGTCATCCCTTTTGTCTTTCACCGACACATTTGGCATCTTGCACGGTGCGAAATATTTTCAATATTTGATTGCTTTGTCGATGTAACGCCTTTCGAGATACTCATTATGATAAGAGAGAATGATTTATTCATGCGGAAAGAATCACGACTTGTTTTACATCTGGAATGTTTAGTTCCGCTACAATTCAAATGCATGTTGATAATAAACCAAAAAATATTGTCCATTACGTGTAAATTATTCAATCGGAAAAAAATTAATGAAAGTAAAACGCAGGAAGCCAAAGGCATTTAATACCCATTTTTACGGAACTCAACACGCAATTGAATGTAAATCTCTATCTTGAAATGTCGACTTCAAATGCAATCTAAAATCCTTCTTTCTGGAAGTGTCTTAAAATATCGACATTAAGGAGGAAAACTGTAGTTTAATTATGTCTGAAGTTGATATTGACGAGGAATAAATGATCTAATGGATATAGTTGCGGTGTTTAATAAGCAAGCAATATTTTTGCCTATATTTTTCAAGGACCACTTTACCAAACCTTCTCGTTTGCTGTTCGGTGATCGAATAATTTCCAACTCTAAACCCAAACCTTACTTGAAGGACAACAATATCCGCGTCTACATTAATTTCGTTCTTTTTGGGCAAAACATGTATCGTCATCGAAGTATACTAGTATATTCTACAATCATGTAACAAGTTCTTAGATTTGGTAATGAAGAGGAATATTTTTTTTTCATACTGTCAAATGTATATAAGTAGTTGGACCAATAGAGCTTAAATTGCGATGTTTTAAAGTGTCCGTCCTGTTTCAATTAAAAAGAAAAACAACAAAATTTTACTCCTCATACAGTGTAATTTCATTGAAACTTCATAGACAGGTGGAATACACTGAAAAAAAAAATAGATAAAATGAAGTATGTGAATATCAAAAAGCTACCTCTCCTTCAGTTTTGCTCTGATTTTCAAAAAACTTGGTACTCAAGTAGATTACACTAAAATCTACAATCTCCTGATATCATATCATTTTTCGATTTCGATGCATGGCGTTTTTGGTGACTAAGAATAGAAATAATTCTTAGAGTCTTTCAACTTCTTTAAGAATTTCAAGAAGAACACTTTTGCCTAAAATACCTAACTAGATAACATATATTGTTAGTTTCTGATTTTGACTCACGGTGACACGCAGGGATGACTTACTAAAAATAAGTAAGTTTTTATAAATATTTTTATCAAGACACTATTTCTTTTAAAGTCTTGGCAGAGCTCTAGTCTCTCAGACATGTTTTGTTTAATTGTATCAAGTAGCTGGTCCATTCTGTGATATGCAGTTGCATGTCCAGTAGGTTTCCCGATTTGTATCGTTTAAACGGACTTTTGAGTCTTCGATACTGTTCGTTATCTCCTTACTTCATTCAAATAATCCAGCCATTATTCATCGATAAACATTAAACAATAGTCAAGATCTGTTCTGGATTCTTTCATCACTAGTAAGATCGAAAAATCGATCAGTAGCTAGTAATAATTATATTTTGAGAATAGAACAAACGCAGACTACTAAAACATTAGAGGTGGGATCAGGTGCCATGTCAGACGTCCTCAGACGGTTAGAAAATTCGTGTACACTATGGGCTTTACCAAGCTACCCATTAGAGAAAAAACGAAATGACTAAAAACTACAGCTCTTTAACATGCAGGCTGCTAGAAAACTAAAAAAAAAAAGTCGCACTTAATTCATAAATTCAGTCTCAAGATGTAAAAAGACTGTCGTTTGGAAGGAGCAAGTGCTATTTTCTCTTATCATCACGAATTACAATGGTATTTGTTCTCTCTAACAGGTACATTGACAACTTTAGAGCAAGTAACAGGCATGATGGGAGAAATGGTCACTTTGGAGTGTGAATATGTCAACCCTCCTGGCCGGAAGTGGTACGTCATCCAGTGGAAGAGGAGAAACAATGGAACGGATCCAAAAACCATTGTCACGCTACAAAACAACTTCTTAACAGAGGTAATGACGGACTGAAACTAATTAAATATAGCATTTAAGTGATAGTTAAGTTTAAATTAAGTTTTGCTAAACCTAGTTATTATGGTATAAATGCATAATTTTCTAATGTAGCACTACTTCAATGACTTGCTTTCTGACTTAAGGACACAAAGCCTTTAGGAGCCTCATGGAACGATAACCTTGACCCAGGTTTTCGCAGCCGGGCAAGGACAAATATTCGACAGGATGAAAATGGCTTGAAGTTTAACCTTGAGATCTACAACTTCGGTTGTAACGACAGGGGACTATATTCGTGTGAAATGATTGGGGATATCTCTGCCACATCATTGACCAAGCTTGTTCTCAACGGTTAGTATACTCAGTGCACTAGAGCCATTGTTAAATAATCAACTTATAACTTTATTATAAGTAAACACATCGCTAAGAGTATGGGGTGTAGTATATAATTTTAAATGTCATTTATTAATACACTGTTAGTCTACAATCGATTACTTATTATATCTAAAGTTCAGTAGACGTGTTTGTGTTATACTAATTATTTCAGCTTTTGACACTAATTACTTAACCAATAAAACAATATGACATTTTTTATCGGACAATGAAGTAAGAATCATATGATCAACTGAGTGTCTGCAAAGAATCACCCCCTACAGTTGGGGAGACACTAAAAAGTGCAATTGATGTTAGGAATAACATATCTGCGTGCTTCAGATGTACTTTGTCCAGTGAAAATATTGATTTCATTTCTATTTGTTTAATGATATATAATTCCAATCTTAATTTTATTTATTGATTCCTTGTGTGTTGATTGGACGAAAACAAATTCAAGAAAAAGTTTACACATCGATGAATTTTTCAATCAGAACTACTTTCTTGACTGTTTTAAAAACAATGAAAACAGATACTTCTAGTCCGTTTTAGCTAAATTTTATGATTACAAGAAACTTATAATAAAAAAAAATTATCGAATGAATTAATGAATGAAAAGGAGAAAAATAGGCCTGACAGACGGGAATATTATGTTTATGTCACTGTCGGATCACGAGTGTGAATTTTTGAAATCGCTGATCATGCTGTCATTTTCTCGACGTTCCATATCAGCTCAGTTGGTATCGTTGTGATAGGGAAAAGAAACATACCAGGATACCTCAGACTCTTGCCTTTTCAGCATCAAATTCATATATTTACATCCTACAGATCCCATATTCTCCCTAAATCTTTGAACGAACCAGAGCAAATCGAGGACGTCGTCGGTCTTCAACTTTCGTCATGACGTCAGTATGGCAATGGTCAAGGACGATTTATTTTGGAGAATACGCGTATTTACGATATTTGTTGACTTAAACAGCATTGAATGAGTTTTTATAAGTTTAATTATTGATTGTTTTGACAAATAAAGTTGGATTTTATCTATATTCATCTTGTATACGTTTCTTTGCGGCATTAAGTATTCCTACGCCGTACAAAATAACGGATTGTATGGCGGCCTCAAAGAGAAATAATTTTAATAATTAAAAAAAATCGTAATTGGAATTATAAGAATTAAACGTTCTTTTTTTCAGAATTTATCGATGTGTAAACTCTGCCTTTTTACTCACAAACTTAACATAAAAGTGCTTCGCACTTTTATTCAGTTTGTTAGTAAAAAGGCAGAGTTTACACATCGATAAATTCTGAAAAAAGAACGTTTAATCCTATAATATGTAGACATGAGATTAAAAAATATAAATTGTACATGTAATAATAAATTTAATAACCTTTTGGTTTATAATTTGATAACCCCGTATGAAAAAGTGAATATAATATACAGTGCACTGTAATAGCCACAATCGACAATACACATGTAGTCGTTATTCTGATCAGATGGTCCTTCTACGCTTGATATATTTATTATTAGTCTCATCTACAGGGTACAATATCTATAAATATACTATGTCATAATAGGTATCATTCCATCTATTATTTACAGGTACATGTTATTTATAATTATCACCTGTTACACCATGTAGTATCCCCTTCGTATTCTCTTTTACCCTGTTGAATACAGAACAATATCAATCATCATTGATTTCCGACATGTGGAAAATTATAACAACAAAAAGTGTATAGTACGATGTTATTGATTTTAGTTGAAATAGTCCCAAATCTGTCAAGGTAGATCTGTCGAAATAACGAGAGAGTTCTTGTAAGTAAGATGATATAACATTTCAAAGTCAGAATGATGCAACCGTATACAAGTGAAAAGGTCTCATTTTTAAAAACCCAGCATTTGAAAAATCCTCTAAATGTATGGTATTGTCATGGACTATTCAAAATTTACAACAGGACAAAATGAACCATCGACTTTTTTTGGCCCTTTTTTCAACAGAAGTAATGGAACTCTTTCATCATATGCTACTTACTTGTTATTGAACGATACGATGCGCAGTGCATATGCATTTAAGCCTTTGTGCCAATGTATGTGGTATGATTCTTTGTTGCAGCCAATCCCGGGACACCCGTCATCAACAATGACGTCATTATTGTGGAAGAGAACACCACGTGCGAGTTAGAATGTGAAGTTTTGGCGGGACTTCCCCCCGTCAATCTGATTTGGCTCATCTCTACCCCTGACAGTTCCAAGTATGAGCCAATAGATAATCTCCCAAAACAAATTGTCAAGCGGGGCCCGGATTGCCGACCCAGGGTCATTCAGCATGTGCAGTTGATGATTACTAAAGAAAACAGTGACTATAAAGGTAGAGTTATGAAAGCTCATCTGTTTAGATGTCAGGTTGATAGCAGTACTCCTGATGTCTACTCTGAAGATTTATATGATGAAGTTCAAGTCAAAATACCTGGTAAAACTTTCTACTATTTAGTATATTTATCCATGAATCTATTGGTAAAAACACCATTGCCCTTTAAGAGGGCTGGGTGGTTGTTGCCATTTTCAGACTATATTGATCTCCTTTAGAAGAAGAGCTCCATATAAAGATATATAAAATTTTTCTCTGCCAAATGATGGTTGACAGCATAAGATACATATTTTAAAAAGTTAAGTTATAACTGATGGGGTTATTTTTGTTGACCTCTAGTTTCTTTAAGCCAGTTGGTTTCTTTTTACATGTAGATGGTGGCTAGCTGTTTAGAGCCACAGGCTATTGCTGCTGCTCTGGTTTTTAATCCATGTGATAACCACCTGAGAATATAAGAATTGTGCTAAAGGCTTTCATTTATTTGAACCTTTTCTTTTTCATGGAGAGTATAAAATTAACAAATAAATAACTCACCTTGTTACGTCATTAATTACAGACCCCGTTCTCCCATCTTCCCCTGCCTATACACTGGCTTGTGCAGAAGAAGAGTGCCTATCAGATGGACCAATAATAGGTTTGAAGTATATTTTTAAAAAGTATTCATATGAAGTGATAATTCCATGCTTTATGAATTAAATCTCATAACATGTTTATTTCATTTTTTCCCCCCAGACAATAGACATAACAGTGCAGCTATAACATTTTCGTCAATTATTCCATCCGTTGTCTCCATGATCATTTGCATAATTTTATGACGTCATATGCACCGTCACGATAATGGAATTCAAGGGAAGTCGTTCTTTGCACGGGCAAGTGCCATTGGATGCCTGTGACAGTGAAAATAGATGTTTAACTCTCAGAAATCCAATAACTATAAAATTATTAAGAGTGTATTTATTTTTGCGTGCATGGTTTGAAAGAGTGTGACTTGTTTAATTTAAAAAAATGAAATGTGTTGTACTTGATCTCAACATATCCACTACAAATCACGACAGTTACTTGGATATTCATATGATGCATTGTTCATAAACTCAACTGCAGCAATCTCTTTCATCATCATGAATGTGTGGATGTCTAAGTTAGTATTACTGAGTGGTTCATTGTAAATGTTCTTGCGATTACATGTTCCTGTATGACATGAATGTAGATAACATGAATTTGAATTGTTACATCACAAATGTTGTGTAATTTTAATATTTATTTGACAATGGTTAAAAAAAAAACACGATGCATTTTACCAGTATGCCCCGGTGTATATTTTCTACTCAAGGGATTAGAATGAATTATGTAGTGTTTTGGAATCTCATTGTTGCCATTTTTTTATTACCCATTCTACAAAGGTAGCACTTAGTTTACTTAAGTGTATTATCAATTTAATACTCAGTGGATGCAATGAATGAGTCGATTTTATATTCTTAGATTTTGTATGAAATGTAGTTGAGAATTCTTTTAAAAAGTTAACAAAATAAACTTGAAAATTCGAGTGTTTATACATGTATTTCCATCCCAGCAACATTGTTTCATGCCATGGAATCTTGAATGTGATTGTTTGCACACAATAGTCATGTTGCCGATTTTTTAACAAATTAAAATATGTCAGTAAGGACAAATATCCTAACTTGTTAGCATTAAATATTATTTATGGGCTTCAGTGCTAAAAAGATGAAGGTTTTTTTGCGCATATAATTGTCTGTTATTTAACGAATATTGTCATATATTCTTGTAGAACCCGAGAGGAATTTTTAGATTTGATGATAAAATTTTAGTTAAGAAGACATTTATGTTATAATATTCTCTCATAAAAAGAAAAAGGTTGGATGGTTAGTAGAAACATCGTTTAAATTATTAACAATTGAAACTATGTATTACTTATGCCCAGAAAAATATATATTATTTTAAAAATTTTATGTATTCGACCAAACATAGGTTCTAAGAAGAAGCCTTAAAATTGAATTTAAGTTACCACAATGATCAAACAGCATTTGTCTGAAGTTTAAAGTACATCCCTGGTCCTTGTAGTCAGAGAGTGCCGCAGGGAGGTTAACGATAGCAAGGTGACTGAGTCATGCATTTCAATACCCGCTTCCTAGCACTCTGAACGTTCTCACAACAATACAAGATGTAAAGACAACAAATAAAAATCTTGGTTATGCCATGTCGCCGTCTGGCCAGGAATCCCATTAATCGAGACATCTCTTTGTGATGAGTAAAATATCAAAAACATATGTCTGTAATCATTCAGTATATAATGGAGATTGGCATTACGATATATCGCTACATCTTGTTACTACTAACGTTTCGTTAGAATCTGTCGGAGACCTTGAGATTTTTTTTCTTCTCGTAAAAAAATATAGTATAAACCATATGGACAGCGAGGGAAACTTATCATGTGACTAATTATCTCGGGGAAAGTTATATCGAAACGTGCTCAATATCACAGTACACGGAGAAAACACTAATTAGGGGAAAATTTAAAGATTTTTCTTGTTCATGTGGTCGTGCAAAAAACATACATTGATTATATAACTCTAATAATTGAAATACTCATTAAATATTTTTTTAAGGCACAGAGACACAGTATTGTGTATTTTCTAAATTATTCTATAGACATTTTGAATCAAATTGATTTTAAGCTGAGGAACATTAAATTGCTCTCAGAACAATTTTAAATTAACTTCTCATTTTGTATGAGATCCCTGAATATAGTGATTAAAATCAACAACAATTAGAGAAGAGTTGATGATATTCAGAGAATTGTTCCCCAAAGAAACTAGAGTAGATTGGAGCATCAGATTATCAGCCAGGAAGGATAACTCAAAATTATTATTGTCCCCCGCTTTTGCGAAAGCGATAAATATTATCACATACTTTATAGAATGATTTTATATTATGAGTTTAAATACACTGTATAAAATAAAATTGTTGAAAATCAACACTTTAAATTTGTAATACTTTTGAAAATGAGAAGATAGGTGTTTCATGTTAAAAATGTTTATTACCTATGACAAGACCCCCCCCCCTTGAAGTTTGACCTACTTTTCAAAAATGTCATTTTTTCATCCAACTTTTGATTAAGAAGACATAGGACTTTCAGATTTGACGTGCATGCACTACATGAGACAAGATTTTCAGCATGTACGATTTTATAGCCTTTTTAAAATATCTCTGCTGAACAGTATGTAGATCAGTGAGACTGCTTCTGTCAATTTTCTCAAAAATGCATAAATAGTTTTTTTTTATAACGTGGTAATTATTTTTGATGTAATATTTATATTTGACACAATATGCCATAAATTGTGGCAGTTCGTCCACTAAGACAACACTAAGAAGCTTGGGAATCATAATTCTTTTAAATTTGTTTGTTTACATTTAAAATCAGTGATGTTAATACTTTTCATATATAATCATTTATAAATAATTATAAAGGTCATTTTTGACATAAATATTATCGAGATTTTATATTTTAAATAATTGTATAAAATAAAATGTTGGTTAAAATATATTTAAGACATGGATGCCCAGCCCAAGGTTCATTAGTAATGCAAAATGGAATTAATTATTGTATGAAGTTTTTATAGAA
Organism: Saccostrea cuccullata; assembly: GCF_032062105.1. Taxonomy (NCBI): domain Eukaryota; kingdom Metazoa; phylum Mollusca; class Bivalvia; order Ostreida; family Ostreidae; genus Saccostrea; species Saccostrea cuccullata. Next base: position 92,780 of record NW_026923817.1, on the reverse strand, counting down.
AAATATCTTGAACAGTATGGATCAGTGGATATGGATCCATAAAATGCATATTTTTTTTTTTTTTTTTTTTTTTTTTGAAACATGGCAAAATTTAAATTTAAGTAAACTGAGGCCAAAGTCACAAGAAAGTTCAAGCTCAAAAGTTATTAACGCAAACTCCGACTAATAAATAAATTAAGTTAAACAGATTGTTTACTTTAAAATAAAATTGTTTAGTTTAATGTATTTTCAATTAACAATGGTTATTTCCATTCTTATGTCGATAAGATATTTCCTGGTGAGCTTGAGATAAAAGATACCACATAATCTGACACACCTTACTTATGCATCAATATACCTTCATCACCTCCATACAGGGTTTATAGCTCTCAGTAGATTTGACACGCAAAAGCATGCTCTGCGTATGTGCAATTTCTTAAACAAGGTACAGTGTAAATCATTAACAAACAAGTTTATGAAACAAAAAGCAGTCTCGTTTGGTTTAACTCATAATTTCGTGATGCAATATCATTGAGTCAAATGCTGACTGTTTTCATACTATAATTGTAAGACCATTATTTACACATTAAATTGAAGACGGGTAGTTCCGTTATTTCCCGATCATGACAAGGAGCACGTGTGGCGTGTGTGACCGGTCGGCAGGGGATGCTCACTCTTCCATGGTACCTGCTCCCACCTCTGATATTTTGGAGGTCCGTGTTTGCTATGCTCCTATTTTGCATTTTAAGTATATCAGTACGTTTTCCTTCAAACATTATTTTTATGCTATTTTGATTCTGGATAGGCAAAAAATTTTTAAAAAATTTGATGAAATTAGGTAGTCACTTTTATATAATTTTTGAAAGTGTTTGCATTTGTAATTGGTTATCTTAGAAAATGTTTTATACTGATTTATTTTACTCTCATATTTTTTTTTTACTTTAAAAAGAAAATAATTTTGTCAATTGAAACATTTAATACAAATTTTCTACATTTTTTTTGAAACCGTCTTATTACAAATTTGAATTTGCCGCGCTGTGATTGTAAAACCTGTAGTGAACTCTTCAATGTTTTAATGGTTAATTTATTATACAAAAATTGAATATATTTTCATTTAATAAAATTTAAATTTACCAATTATTTCCAAAAAATGTATAGGTATATTATTTCTAAATTTTATACATTTTCATAAGCATTATGTTCATTTTACATAAAAATCATTCACTTTTTTTTAAAGCGTTATCATAAATATTCTGTCACTGAGTTTACAAACGGTGTAATTATGATTTGTTAACATGTGTTTAAATGATACTTTCCATCCGATGCTAAAAGATAAAGATTTTAAAATTGATATAAAGGAATTTGTTTCTTTACATTAGATATAGCAACCAGTAGAAAATGCCTGAATGGCATACTACAGCTAATTCCCCAGCCATTCACACGGTACAAATTTGTGTGAAAGATTTAAAATTTATTAAATAAAGGAAATATGCATTTTTTAAATTCTTTTAGTAAAGTATTTCATCAAAGGACATCTTATGGAGAAAATGTTGACCTGCTGAATAACTCTCATATTTTTTTTTTCAAGTTTGTATGAAGTTTGATTTAATAACAGCATTTTCTTTGAAAAAACCTTATTAAATCACAGGAAAGTGTGAATTATTAAAGAAAGACAAAGGACGGACATGACAAACACTCGGCCATATTCATGGCGAGGCATAAAACCACTTCTATACGTGTCTATCGAATGCACTATGGCTCCATATGAACACATTCATTTCTGTTTCAAGATTGACGAAATCATGTATACATGTATAATTGGGCACATTCATAAATTTGAAAATCTGAAAACTTCTGTTTATGTTACTATAGGTTTAAAAGAGATTTTTTTTCTCTATATGCCGAAATCGTTAACGTAAGTATCCACGGGTGAGGGGGAAGGAAATAGACGAGTTTGATTTCCTCATGATAAAACGATTCTGTTCAAAGGCTAAATGGGATTTTCTTCCTCAATTTCCTGTAAATAAAGTATAATGGTGACCTAGTAAGCACTAAAGACACCCTTTATTTGCATTCCTTCGTCGTCAGATTTCTTTACTGGTATGCTCTGTACATTTGTGCACGAGTTATTCAACCATGGTGGTTTGGACTGTCGTTTTCATTTTTTCCGTCATTTGTATCACAGCTATTCGTGCGGTCGACCCCATCTATGCATGTGATAGGTAAGAATACTCTGTGATACTGATAAGTAAACGTCTTAGCACCTTAGTTACTATGCATTTAAATCATTTCACAGATTTTTAGAACGCACCTTATTTACCTTATTACCTAAAAAATTTAGTCTTTCTAAAGACTGGAGTCCTTGTGCAATTTATGATGCCAGGTTATGCCGTGCATATTTTTTGAATCAAAATTTGAAAAAATACAAGGTTAAACTATAATTTTGTTCAATTATGCCCCCGTAATCGAAAATTTGGAGGTATATAATTTTTGTCGTATCCGTCCGTCTAGCTGTTTAGCTGTCCGCAAAAACTTTAACCATGCCCATAGCTATGAATTTCATATTTCATATGTGTTTTCCCTGTGAGAAGACCTTTCTTTGGGTACCACCAAATTTGACCTTTTGATCTTGACCTTGGCGTTTGACCCCATTTTTACACAAAAAATCCAAACTTTTACTTTAGCCATAACTTTTTAAAGGTACATATGTAGATACCAGGACTTTTATACTTCACATATTTATTCTTTGTGGCAAAACCTTTCACTGGATATCAATAGCCTTGACCTTTTGACCTTGCCGTCGGAGATATTCGTACTTATGAAAAAAACTTAACCTTGGCCATAACTTTGGAATGGTAATTGCAAGGGCTTTCATACTTCACATATAAAATCTGTGTGAGAAGAACCTTCATTAGATATTAAGAACTTGATCTTTTGACCTTGACCTTGGAGTTTGACTTACTTTTAAAAAAACAGACCTTGACCATAACTTTTGAAGGGTTAAGGCTAGGGCTTCCATACTTCACACATGTAATCCTTGTGACATTAGACCTTTCTTAAGAAACCAACATCTTCGATCCTTGGACCTTGGAGTTTGACCTACTTTTCAAAATCTTATCCTTGGTCATAACTTTTGAACAGGTAGTGCTAGGGCTTTCATATTTCACAATGGTATTTCCAGTGGGAAGACCCTACTTAAGGTACCAATATATTAAATTTTGCATTTAAGAAAATTTTGATTTTTGCTATGTTGCCATACGGGGGCATCAGTTTTTCACAAACACATCTTGTTTTTTTTTTTTTAAAGATTAAGCAAAATAATTTTCATTATTTGGTATCTATTCAAAGCTCCTGGTAATGTATATTAATTTCTGTAGTCTGAGAATATAGTGGAAAACTATCAATGAGAATGGTAAAATGTTTAGTACATGTACGATGAGTATTAGAAAGCCTTCAAAGGTACATTGTAAAGTACATGGTCATGATTGTTGAAAATAACTTTCATTTGCATCTATTTTTAGTCCCATTTTCTGCCATGGGAAGCTCTTGGATACGGTTCAAAGGTTGAGACTTTTTAATGATTCCAAGACATTTGTGGACATGAGCTTACGAGAATCCCAAGGTATAAGGATCTACTGAAATAGTGTGTGATTCATTAGCAACATTCATTTACTATAGATGAATAATTAGGGTTTTCAGCCTTATAGTTACATTTTGCAGACATGTAAGTCTTAAATGGCAACAGTTTAAAGATCGAGTAAGTGTAATTAATTTTTCAAAGGCATTAAAGCTATTATCTGAGTGAATATATAAAACGCAACATTCCGAGGGGGGGAGGCATCTTCTAAAGTCAAGGGTTTTTACCAGTGTGGAACGAATCGGATCAAAAACCCTTGACCGTGGCTTGGAATGAAGGGGAGGGGCATGCAGGGACTGTTTCTGTTTTATTTCCATTTGTCAATCTCGGAAATTATGTTTACATATTTCGCTGGGGTGGGGGTGTAGGACAAGACATTTTCTTATTATTTTTTTTTATATATGTGCTTTGTTTTTCCTGAGGGATAGGGTTCAAAACCATTAATCCTAGTTTTGATTTAGAAATTTAAAAAAATAATTCTGAAATTCTAGGTGGTCCGGACTCCCTTACCCAACCCCTAACCCTAACCCTAATCTTCCCTTAGAAAGATAGCTGAATGTTAACCAGGTTTTCTATCGTTTGATCTATAGATACAATATTGGCAGCATTTGATGCATTACCAAAACCAGTCACTAAAGAACGAGCACGGAAGTTTGTAACAGATCATTTTTCCGGTCCTGGCGAGGAGTTCCAGTCATGGGAACCGTTAGACTTACCGAGACTGTAAGTCACAGACATTTGTTTCACTTACAGGGTAACTCTACTTGCTTTTAAAAATGAGTAGGGGTGCCCTGTATACGAAGCAAGTGCCTGTGCTGTAAGTACACTGCATTCAAATAGTTAGAATTTATGTATGATAATCTCAATTATACAGCATTTTCCAAGGAGTCTCAAAGGTTTACCAAATAATCGAGTTTACTAAGAATTACATGTACTTACTTAACATAGTCTCAACAAAAACATGAACTTTTTGAACTGTCTTTGATACACTGTGAAAACATATTTCATTTTAATATATACAATATATAGGACCATCATCTATCAAAGACACTTTGAAATAATCCGAAAAGACATGAGATCAAGATATTTTGTACAGTTGCTCTCTCAAAATTCCGACACAAAAGAAAAAAATGGCTATCTTTTACTTTTATTTACTTCATTTTTGAATAGATTAACAAGCACTTACCGGTATGGTATTGATCATTTTGTCACGAGTATTATTACCCTTTTTTGTATTCTTCTAGGCCCTCTTTCCTAAGCAAGATCAAGGACCCTTTGTTAAGGGACTTTGGCTGGGATCTCTGTCGAATTTGGAAAGAACTTGGACGTAAGGTTTGTTCGTTGCTAAAAATCTTGTATTTATCCTAATTTTGATATCTTCCCTGTGTTATTTTAATATTCTCATTTCTTAATCAAATGTACATACTAATAGTAATGAATACATGTAATTGAACAGTCTCATTCTGAAAGGCATCAACTTGTACATGAAAAATTATAATAATGAATGCCAGTAATTCATTAAGCGCAAGCGAAGCAATGTCTTCTAGATATGGGATGCCAGTTGCCAACTTGAATATATGGTTTGGTTTTAGATCAAACTCGATGTTAAACTAAACCAAGATAACTACTCTTTGATATACCTACCTAATCCATTCATCGTCCCAGGAGGAAGATTCAGAGAAACTTATTACTGGTGAGCATAGATTCATGATATTTTCATTTTGGCATCCATTTAACTAAAAACATTTTCATTTGCGTTTAAATCTGGTGGATAAATGACCAAAACATAATACATGTACACTGTATTTTGTTACTAGTTTAAAGATAAATATTTTTTATCTCATACGTGTTGGTGATACAGGCCGTTGGATAAATTTGTGCTTTATCAACGGGTAGATGCTTTATCAATAGCACTTCCGGTTTTGACACGAACCCTCGCTTCAAGATTTTATTTTATTGAAACTTTTATTTGTGAAAATTGTTGCCTTTATAAAATGAATGATAAAGGGTAGCAATATCGTTAAAATCAATATGTCAAATAAGTGTATTATTTTATCAAGGAACCCGTTGGCTATTTGAAGACAGATGTTACCCCCCCCCCCCCCTCTTAGATCGTTTTCGGAGAAAGTAAAGCCTACATGTACCAGTTAAGTTGTTGTTATAAGACTCCTTTGACATCTTTAACAATGCTTTCTTATATTATACTACGTATGCCTACCTAGTAATGTAGGTGTAACTTACCATGGATCAGCAAACAATCTAGGCCCCTAGCCTTGCCTAGCACGATTTGTACTGCCATCGTAAAAAGAGTTGATTTTCACGATCCCCACAGTCCTAACAACTTTCAGTCAGAAGTTCGTTTGATGTAAAGCTCCAGCAATTTTCACATGATGTTTTCAAAGACACAGATAGCAAATATTCTAAATTTTGAACTCGATCTACTTTCTCTCGACGCATGTAAACATCAACGGTGCTACGTCATCAATACGTCATCAATTTGATTTTGGCAGTCATTCATGTAGTTTCGCAGGGGAAGTTAAAGTTTGTTAAAACGAAAGTCGTATGAGATAAATAGAACATCTGTAACATTTGATATTGGCTTTATCCAACTGTAAATGGTGTATATTTGGCAAGCCTGGCGAATATATACACCATTTCAACTCGTTGGATAAAGCCAATATCAAATCACACAATATAGATATCCTCTATACATATTCGACTTCTTTTAACATATCACTGGTGTTCAACAGGGATACTTATTGGGTGATAAAGGGTCTTCTGTTGTGTGAAATGACTGACACTGTTAAGGGCATGCTGGAAAACTTTGCATTAATGATTCAAAAGTAAGTACAAGAAAAAAATTACGATGAATGGAAGTTTGTATTTTGTTTAATCTTTAACATTAGTTTTAATAGAAAGATTTAAGTGCGATACATTGTACATGATTTCAACTTTAGTCGTGTAAAAGGTGATGAAGCGTAAATAATATATATGGAGATAGCGACAGTATTCAAGCTAAAAAGGAGCAGAGCAAACATTGACTTCTAACTAAATCATCAGAGATTAAATCAGGTGCCATAGAGGAGTAAGCATCCCCTGCCGACTGGTCACATCGTCGTTTGCTCCTTGTCATGATTGGGAAATAAGTTCAAAATAACGGAAAAGTCCGTAGATAATTCAGTGTGTAAATAATGGCCTACCAATTAATATGGAATACGTCACCCAGTCCTTGACTTAATGATAGAATGTAATTGCTGACAAAACAAGGTCATTGTATCACCAAAGAACTTGTGAAATGATGACTTTTAAGGAGACTGATGATTTTATTGTTTCCCCAGTATGTTTGTCAATAACTTACCTAATTTAAGGTGTTCGTATGAAAAGAATGCTCTTGCTTTTGGCTCCAATGAAAGATCGAAATTTGAAATCTTGATCTACTGAATAATTAAGCTCTTTTTTAAAATAAAGTATATGTACTATTTTTTAGGAGTAACACAGGAACTATTTTAACATATGATTTGTTAAAGAAATGACTTTGTCTATTCTGAATTCATCGCAGTGATCCTTTGTAATGGTAGATTTGGTCTCATTCCAAATGGAGCTAGGATTTACTATACAAGGCGGTCACAACCGCCCTCTATTTATTTCTATGATGTACGACTACTACAAAGCCACAGGAAATTTGACCTTCATACAAGATAATTTACCGTATATGGAGAATGAGTACAACTTCTGGATGACCAACAGGTCCTTTACCATCCAGAATGGTACCGTTAACTATACGCTGAACAGATATGCATCACCTGTAAATTCCCCAAGGTAAAGCACAAAACTAGTCGGCTCCAATTGAATTTTGTAGATTTGAAATTTTACTTTTATAATATTACTTTTGTTTTCAGACCGGAGTCTTATGCGGAAGATGTTGATACTGCTTCTAATGTCAAAGGTAAAATAGCGCCTTCAAAAGCAATTAAAAATGAAAAATTAATTAAAATAACAATCTCTGAGTTTTGCTGCTATTTTAACCAATGTAATTTTATCGAGTAGCTAGGAGTGTAGTTCTAAACAAATTTATTTTAAATTTATATTTCAGACCCAAGCTCTAAAGCAAAATTGTATCAAAACCTCGTTTCCGCTGCTGAGTCTGGCTGGGATTTCTCCTCTCGTTGGTTCTCGCGAGAATCCGGTGCCAATTTGACCCTTGACACAATTCGGACTACTGATATTTTGCCTGTGGACTTGAATAGCATCCTGTGTATGAGTGAAAACTTTTTGTCCCAGTTCTTCAATCTCACAGGTACTAAATGTTTATCATTAAGTTAATGTCTTTGAGAGCAGCTCCTAGAGTGTTTTCAATTTGTTTAGGGGCGGCTCTCCTTTAGCAATACCTAGATATCTATCAACTACTTGTCCTTATTTCATCAAAGAACGTCTTTCAGTGACATATTGCAAAAATAGTATAAAAAAAGTATCAGTTTCTTTGCTTAAAAACATAAATAGAACAATAGATTTGTGTTGGTTTGTCATGTTGTAAATGTTGAATTTACTGCCACCCGGTAAATTCAAAATCAACAACACGACAGTTTCTTCTTTTTGTGAATGTATGCAGTGATGAACATTTACCTGTATTATAAATTGATAATTAAATATCTATTTTAAATTTAAATGTTTTAGGCAACCAAGAAAAGTCAAATGAATACAAAAGTAAAATGTTACAAAGACAGAAAGCGATAGGGGCATTATTATGGAATCCAAGCGAGGGGATATGGCAGGACTATGACATTACTAAGAATTCTCGCCGTGACTATTTCTACGCTTCCAATGTGTTTCCTCTGTTTGCAAATTGTGCTGATGGAGATCGGAAGAAAATAGAGGACTTTGTTCTCAGTTATTTACAGGTACACACACACACTGAAGTTTTTTGTACAAATGGTTGGTCTCTATTCATTCTTTATTTATTTCCTCCTTTTGGAGATTCGTGAACATGCAAGAATACATACTGAAAAAAGCAAAACTTAACATCTAAAAAGTGCTTATTATTTACATGAGTGTAAAAGTCTATATATTGGAAAATGAGCTTAAGCTCTGAGATATTGATATATAAGTTTACAACAGAGTTAATGTACAGGAGTTAGAAAAATCTGTTGCAAGAAAAATATTTCAAATTATTGGTGTTATAATTATGATTAAGCATCGTCTTACCTTTTTTTTTCATTTAAAGTTCAATTTTCATGAAATGTTTCGTGTACGAGTCATCAAAATTCATTTTTTTAGTAAGGAAAGTTTTGTCTACTTCATCAAAAATATTCAATATATAGGGTTCACGGCGAGGGTGACCAGTCACCAGGGGGTGCTTACTCCTCCTAGGCACCTGATCCCACCTCTAGAATTTCCGGGGGCCCGTGTTTATTGACTGTTCAAAGAATTGATTTATTAGTTTGTATGATATCAATTGCTGTTCTTTATTTTCATGTTTTCGGTTTTTTTTTCCAAACAGAAAACCAAAGTATTAAATTTTGAAGGAGGATTTCCGACTTCTCTCGATACGACAGGTCAACAATGGGATCTGCCAAACGGCTGGGCACCATTACAACACATTGCTATCTGGGGGCTGTCAAATAGTCAAAACCAACAAATGCAGGTGGAGGCTTACAATCTGGCTAAAAAATGGATTAACAATAACTGGCTAGCATGGAATCGCAGCAGGAACATGTATGAAAAGGTTGGGGTAAAATTTTCCTTGATAAGTAATATTATACAGGTAAAGTATATCTTTGAGGAAGTTAGCAAAGATTCCAGTTCCCCAAGACCAGGACTATTTCCCGAGGCCGAGGGAAATAGTCCTGGTCGAGGGGAACTGGAATCTTGCTAACTCCCTCAATGATATACCTTTTAACTATTATTATACCGATACAAATAGAGGATTACGAATGGCGGGAAATTAGCCTCAAGACTAACGCATGGGGAATTAGTCCATTAAGATATTAGACCGATACAAAAGTAAAATCTGGAGGATTACGGATAACCGGGGAATTAGCTTCTGAAGCAGGGATTAGCTCATTTAACTAACGCACGGGGAATTAGTCCATTCACTTAGATTTCTAGGGAATTATTTACATTTTACTGCCTTACTTTTATATAGGAAAAAATCAATAGAGGTATAATTACAGTATAACATGTATAATGTTAGAATTACTTACTTAGTCCTCTTCGTGCTTTGAGCACATAAGGCCTGATAATGTTGAACAATAACTATAAAATGCTAGAAAGGTTATAAAAGGTTTGCAATGGTTCAACCATATTGTTATTCATTTGAATTTGAAACTGTAGTATTGCAACACGGTAATTATAATTTTTCGTTCTATTATAGTACTCTACGTTAATACCAGGAAAAGGGGGTTCTGGTGGCGAATATACAGTACAGGTACCATCTTATTTAAAGTTTCCTGTACGAACCCTCGAATGTTGGGGTTTACCATTATACAGCTCAACGCACTTTTTAAGTTCACATGGTTTTTCGCACAAATTAAGGTCACATTGTTGTAATAAAAATTACCATTTTCGAACCGCAGTACAATGAATAACCCTACGTTACATTACATTTATAATTTTCAATCATAGATGTCTTTTAAAATTATTATCTTAAGTTTCCAAAATGGATGTTTTAAGGGGAATTTATATGTAAATGGTACGATGTTTCGACTATACGATTCTGCCATAGGTTTTTTTAACAATTGTATAAAACGAGCTTTCCTTGATATCATGTAGTTGAAATTTTTAAATTTTATTCTTAAAGGTAATTAGTTTTTAAAATTCTTTGTTCATTTACCATACTCCTAATGGTTTCGTCGAAATTAAGCGCCGAAAAGGGATAACACTGCAAAAGGAAACCACACTGAAGGGTAGGATAATAAAGTATTGTTTATTTTTTTGAAATAGTCAATTCCTTCTATGAAAAGGAAAATTCCTCTACATTTACGGTCTGAATGGTTAGAATTTTGCAGTGGGATGAATCTTTCATGAGTCCAGAATTTAGAAGTTGACTCTGAAAAATCCCACCTTATTAACATACAAAGGAATCAAACAGATGAAAAACACTAATATCACCCCGAGCTAAAGAGTCAAAATGTACAGAAAATACAAGTTTCAGTAGCTAAACTGTGCCCATGTCTACGTTTCTGCAAAGAGCTATAGCTTTCAAAAGAACGGGTAAAAAGACAATTGCAATTGGCAAGAAACCACAAAAATTCAAATGAGAGTAGTTGTTATTTTTCAGCCATGAAAATATCAAAGTTCTACCAATTGATATGTGTGAATTATGTTTTAGTAAATGAAATACCTCCGGTAAAACTCAAATAATTTAAACAAATGCTTTTAAAATGTATTTTAATGCCTCGATACACAATATTACATCATAACAATGTGACCTTAATTTGTGCGAAAAACCATGTGACCTTAAAAAGTTTGTTGAGCTGTATAGCATAAAGTAAGAAAGTCATGAATTTGACATTTATAAAAGAACCTTTTTTTGTAAAGCTATTTTTAAAAAGAGTCCTCAATCAACTCGTATTATATACTGACCGTATTAAAAGATGATCAAAAAGCAGAAGCAGAATTAGAAGAGAAATGTATGAGTTGTGAAGTTATGGATTTTCTGTCTTTAGGAAGGGTTCGGATGGTCAAACGGTGTGGTACTGGATATACTAAATACCTACGGAGACAGGCTGAAGTTGGACCAAGTTCCCTGTCAGACATCCGTCTATTTGCAAATTTATAGCTTGGTTTTCTTTGTTATATATAGTTTTCAAATTTATTGAACAAGTTGAAAAAGATTTTTGAAGGCATTATTATCTAAAAACACCAATACTATTATACCTTGCGTAAATAAGTTTATGTTCCTTAGTTCTCCTGCCAAACGACTGAGCTTGTTTTTTGATAAACAGGCAAAAACAAATAACATCATGCTGAAGTGAAATATGTCATTTATTAAAGTAAATGACGGAAAAGTAAAACAGTTAACAAAATGGGGGTCAGAAAAAGGAGGACTCAAATATAGAGTATTACACATCTTAGTCAAAATATTACACAATCTGACCCCCAGCACCATAATGACATTGTAACATGATGTACATAAGCAAAAGGGGGGTCAACCAGACTAGAATAATAATTCAAACCCTGTAATCTTTCACAAGGTACAATATACATGCATATTAAGTTGACCCCCTTATAAACATCATAAGTTTGGAAGACATATACAAAATGCTATAAACTGCTGCCTGTCATCAAAAAAGGTGGGAAAACAAAATAACAAACAGCCAATAACAATACAATCGCGCAGGCATTAAATTGAACACAACTATGTTTCTCTCACCGCCGAGGAAAAACCATATATAAAAAGCAACACTGCTTTATGTTGAAAAATCATATGGAAACCTGCAGACCAAAGCAAAATTGCGAGGTACACAAAATAAATGTCGGACTCATTCTGAGTAACCTAATACATGGATTTTCCATTTATTACAATGTACAAAAAGTTTACTTGTTCAGTTAAAACGTGCGGTAGAAAATAAGTACTATAAATCTCTTTTAAACTCATTCAAACACTATCAAAGAAGATGGGTAAAACATAACAACAAAAATGTCAACCTGAAAGAAATAACAAGCATAGGTGGCAGATGGGGTGGATGGTGGGTTCGAAAAATTCAGCAGTTCAATAAAGCATGCTTTCTCTTTTGGTAAACGGATCAATAATGATCACGTGATTGATAAGAGCTTTGCTGATTGGTTGAACCCATATTTAGATGTAGGAAAAGGGGTAAAATTAGTTCAATAAAAAGAACCGAATAGCTGCTTAGTATAAAGCTATGTACAATACAGACACTGTTATATAATAACATAATAAAACAAGAACATGTCACATAAATGAAATTATTTGCAATAATTACTATTTTATGTTCCTTTTCTCCTGCCAAACGACTGAGCTTGTTTTTTGATAAACAGGCAAAAACAAATAACATCATGCTGAAGTGAAATATGTCATTTATTAAAGTAAATGACGGAAAAGTAAAACAGTTAACAAAATGGGGGTCAGAAAAAGGAGGACTCAAATATAGAGTATTACACATCTTAGTCAAAATATTACACAATCTGACCCCCAGCACCATAATGACATTGTAACATGATGTACATAGGCAAAAGAGGGGTCAACCAGACTAGAATAATAATTCAAACCCTGTAATCTTTCACAAGGTACAATATACATGCATATCAAGTTGACCCCCTTATAAACATCATAAGTTTGGAAGACATATACAAAATGCTATAAACTGCTGCCTGTCATCAAAAAAGGTGGGAAAACAAAATAACAAACAGCCACAATCCAATCAGAGATTGGATCCACCCACCCAAAGGCGTCTTGGCAGGAGACGCAAAATTCCTTAACAGGATGATTAATAAAAAAGCGTTTAAACATCTTTTAAAAAAATTGACATATACTCAGTTCAAAAGACAATACAATAGTTATTGTGAACAAGAAAAAGAAATATCCAATAAGACTGAGTGAAAACATTACTAAGGACAAACCATGAAATAATTTTAAAAAGTATACAAAACACCTGTCTGTAGTAAATATTAACCAGACAGCAAAATGGAAATTTATAATCATGAACACTGACCTTGTCGACTGCAGACAACTTCTGACCAGTCAACAAAGTAGTTAAACTTACAACATTCTGCATCAAAACGTGCCTCTTGACTGCAGACAACTTCTGACCAGTCAATAAAGGTATCAAACATACACCATGCTGCAGTCAACAAAGTTGTTAAACTTACACCATTCTGCATCAAAATGTGCCTCTTGACTGCAGACAACTTCTGACCAGTCAACAAAGGTATCAAACAAACACCATGCAGCATTAAAGTGCCTCTTAACTGCATGCAACTTTTGTTCAGTCAACAAAGTTGCTAAACATACACTATGCTGCATAAAAATATGCCTCGTGACTGCAGACAGTTAACTTCTGAATCAGTCAACAAAGGTGTCAAACATACACCATGCTGCATAAAATGTGTCTCATGACTGCAGACAACTTCTGACCAGTCAAACGAGATGTCAAACTTACATCATGTTGCATAAAATGTTCCTCTTAACTGCAGACAACTTCTGACCACTCGAGAGGAAAAACATATTACCAAACTGAGGGTTTGAATTTGTGAGGATATGTATAAGGAACCAACAGACAACTTCTGGCTTGGCCCATGCTACACAAGGTGTTTTCAGCCTATTGCATAATTTAAATTTATGAATATTGTATCCTATCCCAGCTGGTCTTTTCTTATGGTTAAAGGTTTTGTAAACACTTTTCAGACACCAGGTAATATGTTATTTCCTGGATAGAATGAACAGCAAACTATGAATTACAATAACTTATTTCTAACATAGAGAGACATTGCTAGTTTTCTCTAAAAACATGAAAAATTAAATAGATCTGCTTGAAAGAAAGGAAAAGCTGTAATGTAGCTAATAAGCGGAATCTGACAATACAGATAATGTCATATATATGGTATAACGCTTATCTGACATACTATTGGTAACTGATGTCAGCAAGAGACATTTCAAATAAATTAATAAATATTGTGTATATTTAAAGTAATGAAACTGCCTCAACACATATGGACCTGTGCTCAGTGACATATAACATATACAAAGTAGTATAAATTCCTTAACACGTATGGTCCCGTGTTTAGACAATCTCCCATTTACAACATGTGACCCACTAAACACGTATGGTCCCGTGTTTAGTGAAACATTCCATGCACAATGTACTTTCTAAACCCGTATGGTCCTTGTTTAGTGAAACATTCCATATACAAGATGATCTAACTATTCAAACACATATGGTCCTGTGTTTAGCCAATATCTATTACAACATGATGTAACCTACTAAACATGTATATGGTCCTGTGTTTAGTAAAACATTTCATGTACAAAACATGTACTTTCTAAACACGTATGGTTCCGTGTTTAGAGAAATATTCCATATACAACATGATGCAACTACTTTACACACATGGTCCAGTGTTAACTGAGATATTCCATATACCAAGTGATGCAACTTTCTTAACATGTATGGTCCCATGTTTAGTGAAACAACATTGCATACAACAATAGTATGCGTAAGCTTAAATGCATCATCAATAGAAATTGCGGGATTAATAAGCATGTATTTTATCCTGCATGACAGTAAATCCTCATTTGGATACCATTATGCTACAGTAATTTGCATTTGTCAAACGTATGGTCCTGCTCGACGACTACTGAGCTCTACAGAGATTGATTATAGAGATGATTCATGAACTGTGTTCACCCTTTGTTTCATATTTTGTAGAACAACTATTATAGGAGATATGATTTCAACAAAATGTGTATCTTTTAAAGGGCCTGTAATTTTACCATTTTCTTTTTCCATCTAAAAAATTATATATATTAATGATCCTAGGATCACCCTAAGTCTACTTTGATTTCTAGAAAGTTATATTTTAGGTAGTTTAGTACCATCTGACATAAAACTTGTAAAGATCCCTCTGACATGACTTTCAGTTTACTAGATCTTTTTTTGAAATATTCAAATGAGTCTCTTTATCCTGAATGAGGTTAGTTTTTAGATTAAAGTTGTTTTTTTTTAGTTTTAACCACAATATTTAAAATGCATCGGTCAATTGAGTTAAAGTGATTGGAATTTAAAATTTTGGGCCCTGCTGCATATCTCTAACCCCTGTTTCAGAAGTATTGACAAAAGTTTGTTTCATGTACTGAAAAAGGACATGAAGTGTATAAAAATTATTATTTCAAAATTAGGATATATATTTTTTACAGAAACTATTGAATTAAGTGAAAAACCATTTGATCATGATATTATCTTACTCAATGGACTTGTTGAAAGAGCAGTCCCCAGAAACATGAACCAATACACTACCCAAACTTAAAGTGGCTGTTGCCACAATACTTTGCTATGTTGAGGCAATGTCCTTGGTAATGGGCACTTGTTTGTCCACTGTTGTGTTGTCTGTGCATGCATATCTGATTTCTGACTGTTGTTTCCACATGGCCTATATAGCTTCTGCAAGTGTTACCCAGTGTGGATAGTGTCTGTTTCTAATTTGGTGGGATGGGTAACTCTGGAAAAATAAAAGTGTAAACTACTGTCCAGTATATGATATTCATTTTTTTTAAAATCAAGTGCTCTGATCTAAATCAATATTTTAAGCCATGTTCTATACAACTGAACAATCAGAACATGCAAGATAAATTCTTAGAGACTGACATAATTATTTTACTTTGGGTATTGCACAACTGCAATACATCAACAGGGAATAACAGGTTATGTAAATTCCAACATGAGAATATGACTACATATATGCAGCATAAATTATTCTCATTATAACATTATATATCCAAGAAAGAGAGCAAACATGCATTATTATACATTTTAAATATATATTTAAATATGTATTGCAAATAAATTGCTAACTTATAAATTATAAACTTGTGCATGTGATTGATTCTGGAGAACTTGATAATGCCAAATATGCATGTTATTCAAAACACACTTCTGCACACTTTATTTTAGATACCTATGGTTCTGGATTCACTCAGAAAAAGTGCATATAGTCATGCCTGAGACAACCAAAAACATTTGTCTATAGACCAGCACAAGTCAACAAATTACATGTGTATATGGTCCTACACAAGTCAACAGAAATATATGTCATTATGCAGGTCCATGCAGGTCCTGCAAGACTTATAAATACATCACATGTGCATATGGTCCTGCACAAATCAAGAAAACATGAGTGCATATGGTCCTGCACGTCAGCAAAACAGATCACATGTGTATATGGTCCTACACAATCAACAAAAATGTATGTCATTATTCACTACCATGCAGGTCCTGCCCAAATCAACAAACACAAGTGCATATGGTCCTGCACAATTCAACATGTTACATGTGTATATGGTCCTATACAAGTCAACGAAATTTTATATCATTATGTACTACCATGCAGGTCTTGCACAAATCAACAAACACAAGTGCATTATTGTGCATATGGTCCTGCACAATCCAATAAAATACATGTGTATATGGTCCTACACAAATCAACAAACACAAGTGCATTACTGTGCATATGGTCCTGCACAATCCAATAAAATACATGTGTATATGGTCCTACACAAGTCAACAAACACAAGTGCATCTGGTCCTGCACATTTTTGCCCTGCACAGTTCAACAAAATTCATGTGCATATGGTCCTACACAAGTCACAAAATATGTGTGCATAGGGACCTGCATGAGTCAACAACGGTGTGGTGCTGGATATACTGAATACCTACGGAGACAGGCTGATGTTGGACCAATTTCCCTGTCAGACATCCGGAACAAACAGAGGACCGGAACTCTATTTGCAAATTTATAGCTTGGTTTTCTTTGTTATATATAGTTTTCAAATTTATTGAACAAGTTGAAAAAGATTTTTGAAGGCATTATTATCTAAAAACACTAATACTATTATACCTTGCGTAAATAAGTTATCGGAAGTTTAGTAAATTTATATACAAAAAATCACCTTTTAAAAACTGTAATGTCCCGTCCTCCTTTTCAAATAGGAAACTCTTATGGTTGTATCAAAGGTGAATTAAATTTATACCGGTATCACAATCGAATCTTGATAAATTCATTTTATTTGAGAACTGCATTTTTTTTTATATCTCATCCAAACATCTCTGACTGTTCACTGTTGAAATACATTTATATGGATACGTCTTAATTGAATCTATTTTCAAATTAATTGTACCTATCTTTAAATCAATTATACCCATCTTCAAATGAATTAGAGATAGGTATAATTCAATTGAACCTATCTTTAATTGAATTGAAGATAGGTGTAATTCCATTAAAGATAGGTATAATTCATTTGTATTTAGGTATAATCATTTAGAGATAGGTATAATTATTTACACCTATCTTCGATTCAAGTGTACCTATCTTTAATTCAATTGTACCTATCTTCAATTTATTTGAAGATAGGTACAATTGAATTAAAGATAGCTACAATTGAATTAAAGATAGGTACAAATATTTGAATATATGTCAATTTGGCGTTCCATACGTAACAAGTAGAAAGTTTGTCTCTGTGATATTAACCCATCACCAACCTCCAGAAATGTCTAAATTATATAACCATTCTATCAAATGTTTTTGCTATAATGTTGCGAAATTTGCATAATGTTACTCTGGATGTATTGCACTTAAATAATCTCCCTTTGAACGACATACATACACGTATACATCATTGCAATGGAGTTAAAATTAATACTAAGGATGAGTGGTAAGAAGACGATAGTTTACCTTGTATATAATTCTCCTTAACTAAAAATTATTGGATGTTTTATTTTTCGTTGAGAAATTTATTAACTCTGCTAGACTTTTCTTGTCTGCATTTCGATTTCTACAGATAATATGCTGTTAGTAATGAAACGATATGAATTAAAAAAAATATATTTTCCGATACATTTCGTCAAATGTGTTATTGTTCAAAATGGGTTCCTTTTTCAAAAACAAATACTGGAATATTATCATTTTCGCTAGCTAAAGGTTTCTGATACGATATTTTTCTCATACGGAGAGTAGCGTACCAGAGAGGCCCTTGGCTATAGCGAAGATGGAATATTATATGAAGAATATACATGTACAATCATCATCAAAATTAATGACCGAATGATCGTTCGCACACCAAAAATTATCACACATTCAATTTGACAAAGAAGGGTTAATTTAATGGAATTTTTTATTAAAATAATTGAGTATGGTGTAGTAGTAAGATCATGGCAACTGAACAATAAAATCGGACCTTTACTTATATACAGGTATATAAATAAATATTACGAATGGCTTGTGTTATTTACAACTCTTTTTCCCACGACACCCCCACCTGGATTTCTAAAAGATAAAACATAAGCATTTGTTGTAAATCGTTTGAGGAAAAAAAAAATTGCAGATGCTTTTTAAATCTAATACATGAAAATATGCAATCTATACGTACGTGTCAATGCAATTCTGCATCAAACATACTTCGAAGTCAAAGATTCTGTCTCTAAAATTTAAGATATTTCTATTGAAAAAAGTGACAACATATATATAAGAGACAGTTAAAACATGAAAGTTTTTTTAGTACAAGTTTTAAATCCGTAAATCATAAAATAACTTACTCTGCACCGTTGTCATGGATACTTATCCACCCTCTCATCACGTGACCGGCTGGTACCGTGTAGTCCACATCCCCGTCATAACTATTGACCCAACCACTGTAGTAGCAATTGTAAAGACACATTCCTAAACGAGGAAAAGGGGATTATTTTTAACTTAAAATTGAATATCTTCCTTGTGGGAATAAAATTGTTGGACCGTTGTCTGGTAATAAAACCTGGTTTTTCACAGCAGTAGAAGCGAAAGCGCCGATCTTCAGGCCCGTTGTCATGGACACTAGAGACGCCATCTAGAACTCCGCCATTTGGGCACTGGAATGCTATTGGCTGGTCAAAGTTGTTGACATACTCTAAGGAAAAAATAAAGAAATAAATATATCCCTTCCAAGCTTTGAAACTTTTTAGGGCATATAATGATACTACAATATGAACACTGCATCGGTATCTTTACAAAATTTTGCTTTATTCAGTGTTAGACAAATTTCTTAAACCACAAAAATACAAGTAAACAAATACTGAAACCAACCTTCTTATTTTCAATCAGAAATGTTTTTAAATACAAGTCTCTGACAATGTTCGATCTTAATTTACGTGAAGGTTGTCTTAAACGTCATTACTAGAAAGATACGGTTATCTTCCTTATTCTACTTGCGCGTATGTAACTTACGAAATAATATCAATGCAATTTCGTCAAGGCAATTAAAATTGATTATAGATTACATACGATAATGTTTTACTATCACCTGTCCAGAAACAACTTTCAGTAGCATCTCCATACTTGCTGCACTGGAAGTCAAACACACGATCTTCTGCTCCGTTGTCATGGTGACTGACGATACGGTTGATTGACTGATGTTGAGGACACTTAAAGGTAAAAGGTTGATCATAATCGTTCACCCAAGAGTACACTCCTAAGAACAGGTTCAAACTCAGAGCTATGTAAAAATAAAATATTTCAGAAAGGAAGAGGGAGAGAGAGACATCCAAAACAAATAATCAAAGAGAGTCCCACCTTCTTAAAAGGGGGAACCCAAAAAGAATCAATATTAGAGAAAACGAAATGAACATTTTTGAGAAATCGCATTAAATAATCTACTATTTTCAAAAAACTAGAACATATAAAACGAACACTCTTATGATTGCGTTTTATTTTAGATATGGAATAATATTAAGTCTAAAATAACCTGCACTTATCCACATTTTGTTTCCTGATAAAGCACTTATTCCGAATTAACCAAAATTTATCTAATATATAAGGAGAGACACTGTAACAAATATAGATAAGGGCACAAGGTCTTTCGGAAATGGAACGATCGAGGTAAAAACTAGTCCCCGCGAATTTAAATCAAACTAGAGGTACTGTGAGCACTGAGCTCACTAAATGATACCCCGTCTCTCATATGATTGAAATGACAAAGTCCATGTTTTACTCTTGGAAATCCGAAATCAGTGTCGGATCAAAATGTGAAATAGGAGATCACAATGGTATCATGTAATAAGGAATCTGTGAAAGTATCATTAAATTTTATACATTTGTATAGGAGGATTTGCGGATAAGAGATTGGTACCCTTCAATATTATAGAAAAATGGCAGTCAATGTTTCGCTACGGGAAACCCAAGATATGTACCCGATCAAAAAGTAAAACAGATGCACAATGGCACTATGTTACAAAGAATCTGGAAAGTTTCATTTAGTTTCATTCAGCTAACAGGGTCATTATTATATATGACCATAGAATTTACGAAAGGGTGACTCCAAACAAGATTGTTGAAATATCTGTTACAAAAACTCATCTGTGGACAGTCTGTCCCGGTTTAAAAATTGGTCTTACTCAGCTCTTGATTATGGAAAAAGTTTGGTATAAACACCATATGCAGGTGACTGTGGAATGCTACCAAATATATATTGTGTTTTCAGAGGTCCGTATTTTTACATCGTTCGCGACTTGTATCCTTTGCTGGATGCATAGTAAAATTCTCAGTTAACCGTGGACTTTCAGTAAGGCATGGCATTCTCGACGTTACAAAATTAGCTTCTGAAATTTACACAGTTTTCATACACTGTTGAAATGTACATGGGATAAAAATTCCGGCAAATGTCAACTAATGTAGAAAGTTGCCAATAACAAAGTATCTTTCGGTGAAGAGTTGGGGCTTAAGTCATCTCATCGTTGTCAACAACAATTTAAAGTTCCTCATGTTATTAATTTCTGAACCAATGAGAATATATCCGCCATTTGACAGACGCCTTACTGAAAGTCCAAGGTTAGCTGAGAAGTGTACTAAGATTGATCAAAGTTTGTTACTTTGTTTCAACTTTTACATTCTGTGTGATCATTTGCTTATTTTTGGAATAGGTTCAATTAAAGTAAAGGAGATAATTATACATAATGCCTAAGTTTCCCAAGGTTTTTTTTCAAGTAGGTCAAGATATAATCTAGCGTGTAGTTTCAATTCAGATCACCTACACGGACTATAAAATTAATAGACCTGATTTATAATTAGCTGAAGAGGTTGATTCTAAATCAAGCTTCAGTCAAGTTAAAACTGGGGGTTTACGTGTAATGTATCAGGATGGACCTCTCGCAAAGTCTTTTTTCTGATTGTGTTAATTAAATCATGAATGATAAGTTGACATTGTGAAAATAATTGATATTTTTATTTATTCGTTGTATACTTTTGACATGTGTGAGTAAATAATTAATAACAATTAGTGTCTTATTTGCTAGGTTGCCCTCAGAAATAATGTTTTAAAATCCGAACAACTAATATACAGTGTATCTCTGTTCTGATGTCACTATTTTTTTTTAATGTTTAACCCCTACAAGCAAGTTATATTAATAGGAAACTTTCTTCTCAGTTACTGAATGTCTTTTAAACACTCTCTGCTCGCTGGTTTTCGCCAAAATCCGTTTTCACTTTGTCCTTAATTCAGGTCGTTGTTGACATAAATAGCATCTTAATTATGAGCAAATCCTGGCCCTGTAATAATCTTAGCCCCTGTTGAAAAGATATTTAGAAATTTTCGAAGACTGTTTAATATACGTCCATTTTTCAGGAGGGATCCTCTTCAAATTATAGGATTATACCAATAAGGTGGCTATTATATAAATATACACATATATACAAGTACAATGACAGCGAATCAATGGGAACTCTACAAGAAATGCCTCAATTTAATATTTAAGCCCTTTTTTTATCTTTCTACTTTGGATATTGTTTTCATGATGTTTATCGCTTTTATTCAGAGTAAGTGCTTTGAAAAATACCACATCAGCGATTGGCTCAAAAGCTACACCTCTATGGAATCATCTTCGCTAGCCAAGGGTTTCCGATCTGAAATCTACTAAGATGCCAATGAATCGAGGCCCTATTTTGTCTTGGATAGAGTCATTCCTAATCCTTAGCAAAAGATCCCAACTTGTTACGGTGGAAGGTATTTTGTCAGAATCAGCACCAGTATTTTCAGGAGTACCTCAAAGTACAGTGTTGTGTATATCAATGATTTAACCGCACAAGTAAAGTAAAGAGCCCGTCTGTTTCCAGATGATTTCCTCCTGTGTAGTAAGATTAGCAGACCATAAGACACAGCTGTGCTACAACAGGACCTTGACGGCCTCCAAGAATGGGGAAGAAATTGGTTGATGGATTTCAATCCTGACAAATGCGAGGTCATCCGACTAACAAGGCTAAGAACCTGGATGTGACCATTACCAACAATCTAAGCTGGAATCAACACATAGACCAGGTCTGTAAGAAGGCAAACTCCACCACAGCCTTCCTGCGGGGGAATCTACCATCCTGTCCTCAGAGGACCAAGGAGATGTGCTACACATTAATGGTCAGACCTTGAGTGAAATATGCTTGTACTCTTGGACCCCTATACCCGGAACAAATTCAACATGATTGAAAATGTACAGCGCCGATCTGCAAGATATGTGCTGGCTGTCTAACAGACCACCAGCAGTGTCATCAAAATGATACAGCAGCTGGGATGGGAACCACTGCAACATCGTAGACAAGCTGCAAAATCAGTGTTGAAGTTTAAGATCTTACACTCTCTAGTACCTACCGTAGCCATTCCATCCTTCTTTTTTCTATCCTACTGGTGCTGGTACTAGAGGCCATCAACAAAGACTGCAAATTCCTTTTGCCGGAACAGACACCTACAAAGGATCTTTTTTTCCATCTGATATCCGTCTGTGGAACGCTTTACCATCTAGAGTGATAGAAGCCTAATCCCTTGACTTATTCAAATCAGGATCTGGAAAGATAGGTAAAAATTAGGGGACAATAGTGTTTTCATCCTGTTTTGATCGTAAACAGAGGACTCTCCGCTGCACCTGCGTCCTATTTAAATGTTGAAAAAAGGTGCGATGATGCCCACAATGCCCTGCACTGTATCGAAAGAAGAGGAAGGAGAAGTGAAAGGTTCAAGACGCTTTGACAAGGAATGCTGGATACATGTATCTACATGTAGCTTGATTTATATTAAAACATTCCAAAATGTTAGAATGGGATTTTGAACTCATATAGTTCACACAAGTGCAGAGATCTTATCTGTTTATCATAGAACAGTCATGCAGCAGATAGGAGGTAATCAATATCTGAATATTTCTTTAAATGTTTAATCCTAATACAGAATACTTACTTAACCATGCCATGTTATTCGGTGTATACATCTAACGTACATGTATGTATTTGTATTTTAAAAATAGAATGTACAGAAACTCAATGCAAGTTTTGATGAATTTCTTCATGAACTTCAGTATCTGACTTCAAAATTAAGCAGGTCTATGAAACTTACGAAACAAATTGTTAACTTTAAAAGCTATAGGAGTTGTAGAGGGACAATGCACCATCCAGATTCTATATTTCATAGCATGCATGAATTATTTCTTTCTTTCAATTTTCTTTAGTTTAAGAGAGTCATCAGATAGGAATCTGGAAATCATTTTGTGCAATAATGTTTTTAACCTCATATCTTTTGACGTCCACTACAAATAGAAAGAGCAATGACAGAGGACCTTTTAAAACATCTCCCAGAAGCGAATGTGGGAAATAGACAAACAGACAAATAGAAAGATTAGCAGACCAAATACTAGTAACGCCCACCCCCTCCCCCCGATGTTAGGAAAAGAGAGGTGAATAAAAGCAACCCGATCATGATTAAAATCTTTCCACAGTTCTGTTGTATCTTTTGATGGGCGTGTATGGATGGGTGAATGAATATGATAAGCCGTTTAATTTTACCTGCCCACAACACCAATCTATTCATCAAATAGTGAGTCACCATGACAACGGGAGGGAGGACAGAGTGTTCGATTTTCAGTGTACTAGTTATACGAAAGAATCCGAGAACTGTTTTTGGACAGGTATTTAACTATTTATATATGTGCAGTCTTAAAATATACAATCACCTTACGTATTTATATGAGCAATAAAGATTTTTAAATGGCATATCAAACATATGATATTTTGATATTTGGTATATAAACAATTTGATATTCCGTATTTTGTGTTAGATTATGTGAACGACTTTGACCAACCTCTGGTTTTCCAGTGTCCACGCGGGGGCGTACTAGACGGCGTCAGTAGTTACCACGACAACCACAGAGAGGACAGGCGCTTCCGGTTCTACTGCTGCGAAAAACCAGGTCGGTTCTCAATTAGTACAATTCTCAGTTAACTTTGGACTTAATTAATACATAATTGACAAAATCAATGTGATTAATAAATATAATGACCGCAGTATCAGTGTGTATAATCAACATCTCCTGCTGTATAGCCTTTTTATTATTTTTTTTCCAATCAATGCTACAATGTACATTGACCCTAAATAAACATTTACTAAAAGTCCAAAGTTAACTGAAAATTACACATAATTAGCTTCTGAAATTTACACAAGTGACCTTTCATACACTGTTGAAGTATACATGGGATAGAAATTCCGGCGAATGTCAACGAGTGTAGAAAATAGCCAATAACAAGGTCTCTTTCGGTGAAGAGATGGGGCTTAAGTCGTCTCATCGTTGTCAACCTGATGTTATTAATTTCTATAAACCAATGAGAATCTACTCGACATTTGATAGACGCTAACTACGTAGCACCGAGAATGCCACGTCTTACTGGAAGTCCAAGGTTAACCGAGAATTGTACTAACAATATTTATTGTCATTCATATACCGGTATTTGGATGTTTTGCTAATTATAAGCAATGAAACTGACAAATTCTATGAGAAACGATGATTCCAGCTTTTCCATCGTCAACTTTCCTTATTCATGTAGTAAGATTCCACTATTACCTGATTATTGTGTTATGTCTTCTAACATTCGCTACTCAAAAGCTTGTTCTAAGTACGATCAATTTTAAAGCGAGGCATACTACCTACTTATAAGCTGACGTTACAGGAATTTCAACAGCCTTGTTTAAAGTCGGCATATCGTAAACTCTATGGTTGCTACATGTATAAATATCTCGGTAGCAAACATATCCTAACAGTGGGTCTTATTTTGAGTGACTTGTTTTATACCAATTTTTCGGCCATTGTTTAATCAAACGGAAAGTTGCGTCTACCCGATCAATGCATAAAGATCACGGCAAGGGTGACCGGTGGTCGACAGGGGATGGATGCTTGCTCCTCCTAGGCACCGGATCCCTACTGTTGAATTTCCAGAAATTCGTGTTTACGCTCTTTTTACGAATTTTAATTGTTTATTCACGTTAAAAATCGCTTTTATTGACTAAAAGTATATATATAAAAAGATAATTCTAAACATAAATATGTACACCGTTTTATTTAGGAGTGTGTCTTTACAATTGTATGTACAGTGGCTGGGTCAACAGCTACGATGGAAACTTGAATTATACCGCACCGATCGGTTACGTAATGCGAGGATGGACAAGTATTCACGACAGTGGAAGAGAGTACGTTCGTTATTTTATAATTTTTAATGCTTAAACTTTCTATGGATTATGAAATGCCAAATCAATATTATAATTTTCTAAAAAAAAATTTTAGGGACAGGATTTTCGACTTTGATGTCTGTTTAATGCAAGAATGTGAGGATGCGTAAGTGTTTTTTTTTTAGATTAAAAATGTCTCTTAAATAATTTGTTTTATTCAGAATTACTAGAAAATTATTTTTTTTCTTAAAGAGGAAGTCCTGGACAGTCAGTCATAGGAAAGTGATGCCTGAATAACATAGTGACGTACTCTATCGCTTTGTATTGGTCTTTAGGTTCTGGAATAAAGTTTCTTTAATCAGCGTGTATTTTGATTTATAGTTAAATCGTTACTTGATTTATACAAGTTGAAACCAACACAGCCAGTACAGGTGACACATACAAATGAATGTACTGCTATACCCGGTATATTCACAGCAATATAGATTGTCTGTGAACTAGATTCTACATGTACTGGGGGTATGTAGACAAAATGGCAATCATGGCATTCGCAGATCTGTGTAATGAGTCTTATAAAGTCGCCTTTTGGTTGCAATGTAACTAAGGATTTAATGTTACAATGTAGATTTTTGTAGAACTTTTATACACACATTACAAGGCAGATATTTTCCCCCCAACTTCTTTATTTGTCCACCCCCCCCCCTCCCCTCTCCCGAAATGGAGGACTCTTTTATTCAACTTCCTAAGTACATGCATTTATACTTTACAATTTACCATTCTCATAAATAATTTTCCAAGATATTCTTAATTTGAATTCAAAGTTCTAGCAGATGTTCTTTGCTAAATTATGCATACATCACTAGCAGTTTTGAATAGGCACCAAATGATGAAAAATTCATGTTTTTTTTTTCTTAAGATAAACAAAAGTAAAGTTTTATATAAATGTGATTCAGAGGCATCGTACAGCATTTCCAGGATTTGCACAGGAAGTCCTTTTATAAGCGGAACTCAAATTACACAGGTAAGAAGAAATAAAGTTCTAGACTGGCTTGTCTGTCGGATCCTCTATATACAGTCGTTTCCCACGAATGAGACGTTGCGCATGTCCTTTAAACATCAAAACAATCTTTGCAATACCCTAGCTTAGATTAATTGTGTGAACTAAATGTTTAAAATATGCCCCTGTTATCGAAGATTTGGGGATATATAGTTTTTGTCCTGTCCATCTGCCTTACTGTCTGTTTGTGTGCTGACGCTAGGTTTTTCAAATTTCACGTGTATTCATTGTGATAGGACCTTTCCAAGGATATAAATAATTTTGACCTTGACCTGAGTTTGAACCGCTTTAAGAAAAAACTTCAACCTTGAGCATATTTTTGAACAGTAAGAAGTAAGGCTTTCATATTTAACAGGTACATGTATATATTTCTTGTAACAAGATCTTCCTTTGAATACCAACAAATTGATCTTTTGACCTTGACCATGAAGTTCGATCTACTTTTGGAAAATTTAACCTTGGCTATAACTTTTGAACAGATGGTGCTAGAGTTTTTTATCGGTATTTCTTATAACAAGGCTTTCTTTATTTGCACCTTGGAGTTTGACCCATGTTTTAAAAAAAACTGTGAACTTGGCCAGTTTGACTTGCATTGAAGAAACTTTAGCCTTCGCCAAAAGCTTTCAAGGGCAACAGAGTTTCACAAACACATCTTGCTTTTTATGCCCTCATAATCAAAGAATTGGGGGTACATAGTTTTTGCCCTTTCCATCCCTCCATCTAGCGGTCAGTATGTCTATCGATTTGTCCGCAGAAACTTTAACTTTGTCTATAACTTTTGATGCTTTATAGCTATGACTTTCATATATGCATTTCGCGTGATAAGACTTTTCTTTTGGAACAATGGTTTTTAATTTCTTGACCTCGACCTTGGAATTTGACTCACTTTTGTAACAATCACCAAACTTTAACTTTGGTCGGAACTTTCAAACAGTTGGTGCTTCATACTTCAGACGTGTATTAGATATACCGTTTGATATCTCCATATACTAGTGTTTCATTCAGGAACTCAACAAAGAAAGATACAAAACTACTCAGCTATATAAATACTTCTTGTTAGATTTTTCATTATCTGTATGGGAGCAGACAGTTTTCTCTTATCTGTTATATATATTACAAAGTGACTCAAGAGTGGAATATGAGGACTACTGCAGGTGATTTTAGATTTAACTTGATCTGTTTATAGTTGATTAAGTACTGAGTATATTATAATGTACATAATAAGCATATGATAATTCAATTTATTTATAGCCATTGGATTTCTAGACAGAACTCGTTTTGTTCCTTTTTCAATTTAATGTCAAATTAAAGTACAGAATTAATTTACATTTTCTTCTGCGCTTCCTATTGAAGATCGTCGAGTATTTTCAGTAAGTACAATAAGGAGAGGAGAAAAGAGGACTAAAGGTCGATGGCGCGATAACGATGAAGTGAAGGTACGACGACGATAAAGCGATGCTGCGATGGATCGATAGAGAAGATCGCTTCTTCGTCATCGCATTGTCGCTCCATTGCATCGTCATCACGCTATCGCACCAGCGCTTCATCTTCATTGCTTTATCGCACTATCGACCTTAACCTCGGTTGTGTGATGATGTGACAGAACTACATCGGATTCCAAAACTTAATAAAATAAATATTCTTTTGAAATGTGTCCCATTCTTATGATTTGAAGGTCCATCTACATTTGATTTTCTTTTATATGTTTTCGTCCGATACAGTTTGGAGTTTGAACCTGTTCTTAGGAGTGTACTCATGGGTGAACCATTACGATCAACCTTTTACCTTCAAGTGTCCGCAACATCAGTCAATCAACCGTGTCGTCAGTCACCATGACAACGGAGCTGAAGATCGTGTTTTTGACTTCCAGTGCAGCCAGTACACGACTGCTTCCGAGAGTTGTTTCTGGTCGGGTAATAAATACTAGTATTCTAATGAATTCTATCACTAACCTTACAGGATCACTTTTTATGTCCCTTTATAAAACTTTTATATATATATAAAAAAATAAATATTGCATGTAGTTAAGGGTAACATTGAAAACTATTGTCAACCTAGGTAGGCCTATCAGTTGACAATGGTTTTCTTGAGTTGAAAATTTTTAATATTACAGTGTACAGTGTACTCTCAATTAAATGCACCTTTTACTAGAATGTACGAGTAGTAACAAATTAGTTAAATTTAGAAGACCTTGTATTTATATTAATATTAGATTGATGCCAAGAGTGTATACTACATATATCAATTTCATTTTTTTTTTTTTGAAAATTGATCAATTTCAAGTACGTTACTTCTACCAGATCTGGGATATGTACAGGACTTATATCCACTTCTCTCCCTGTAGAATATGTCAACAACTTTGACCAGCCAATAGCATTCCAGTGCCCAAATGGCGGTGTTCTAGATGGCGTCTCTAGTGTCCATGACAACGGACCTGAAGATAGGCGCTTTCGCTTTTACTGCTGCGAAAAACCAGGTTCTTAAAACTAAAGCAAATGTCCAATATTTCAAGATTGAATTTCATTTTGAAAGTTTGAAACATGGATTAAAATGAGACAGTAACTTTTTATTTCTTATTTGCTCAGGAATGTGCCTCTACAACTGCTATTACAGCGGTTGGGTAAATAGTTACGACGGTGATGTCGATTATACGGTACCAGCTGGTCACGTGATGAGAGGATGGATCAGTATCCATAACAACGGTGCAGAGTAAGAATTGTTAATAATTCTATGATATACATTGTTTTTTTTTTCATGGATTTTACTGACAATGAGAATATCTTTGTACTAGGGACAGGATCTTTGACTTTGATGTATGTTTGATGCAGCATTGCATGGACACGTAAGTATATACTGGTGTCTCAATATACATACGTTAAAATGAATTCAAATATATACATACGCATTTTCCCTATTCTTAAAGTGAATTATAAATACTTTTAATATATTTGATATTGCAGGAATCCCTCGGGAGAAGTTATAGGAAAAAGATATGTAAATAATACATCCTCAGATAATTCTTAATTAATATGTTTATTAAATGTCATTCTCACAAAAATTATTGAATAAAATCCATTATGTAATTCTTCATAGTTAATGCCACAGTTTCTCAATACTAATGATTTGGAAGTTTTAGATTGCTAGCAGAGGGTGTTTAAGACTTATTCTTATTCTTACGAATGAATTTAAGAATGCTTTAATTAAAAATCTTAACTGTTCAAACTTCCAATGTCAAGACGCGTTGGGGAAAATTGTTTCAAGGACAACCTGTCAGCTGGACAAAGTAGCGTGATTTGTATTAATTATGTAATTATTTTGAAGTCATATAGATCTCATAAATATAGATAGCTTATCTGTTTATCCCAGAATGTCACACTAAATACTGGAAAAATTATGCGGCAAATCGGAGGTAATCAAAATTTCATTTTTTTCTAATAAGTTTTGCTCATCCAAAGGACTTATTTTAGAATCACTCTTCTCGATTCTTTGTATACATAATAAAAACGAAAAAACACAAAGGTATGTCATGTCGAACGTTCATTGCAAATTTTATATCTTCTTCGTATGCATTGAATGATTTTCATTTGTATTTTTTTACATTTTGCATTTTGTAACTTTTTATTTGTATTAAATTTCTTTTATTTACAAAATGAATACAATCGAATGGAAAATTTGATAATAAAAATAGAAAATTAACCAGAATAAATGGAAAATTAAGAAACACAAATAAAAAAAAAAGTAATAAAACATATGGAAATTGAAATGGAAAATAATCGGAAATATTTTTTTTTTAGAATTTAAAAGAAAAAATATGCAATTAAATAGAAACTTTATGGAAAATAAAAGGGTACAAATGGAGATTAATAGAATGCTACGGAAGCCCTGGAGGGACATTGACTTACTTGTTATGACTTATTTGTTATAACTATTTTGTTTTGACTTATTTGTTGTGAATGTTTCGTAGCTAGTTATAACTAAGTGTAAGAAAGCTATTGAAAACCTGTTGCTTGGCTTACTTTTATGATAAAAATGATATTAAGTCCTATTTTAACTATGGTCTTTGATTGACAAATTGTAGTATAACATCCAGCACAGTTGTGATTTCTAAAGTAAATATTATGTTTGTTGTTATGACTTAATTCTTATTTTCTAAAAGTTATTACTTTATTCTTATATGTTACTTCCAGTTTGCATATAATGATTGAAGACAAGAACATGACTACTATTTTATCTTGTCGTTAGTAATAAATTCAAGAACATTTTTTCTTTTTTCTGAAACTATACGTTGCCTCCATCTTTCACGCCACTTTTTGTAAACTAAACTTCTCAAAACAAATTCAAAATAACAAGAATTCAAATTTAAGTCATAAGAACTAAGTCAAAACACATAAGAACTAAGTCAAAACACATAAGAAATAAGTCAGTATCCCTCAAAGCGTCCGTAATTAACAGATAAAAAATTTAGTAATCACATCAGTTTTGTACGTTTAGCTACAAAACTACAATTAATCGTTCTCAATAGTTACCTACACTTAGTTAGAATAAAACAAAAAAATCTCAAAGCAAATAAGTCAAAACAAATAAGCTATAACAAATAAGTCATAACAAGTAAGTCAATGTCCCTCCAGGGCTTCCGTAGAATGCAACTGGAAAATTATGAAATACCAATAAAAGAAAAATAATGCAATGCAAATTATAGAATACGAAACAAAACTTTTAAGATACAAATGAGAAATTATACAGTACAATGACATGATTATAAAGTCCAATTTTTAAAGAAAATTGTAGCACTAAAAAGAATCAGTTTAAATTACAAATAGAAAAATAAGAAAATTATATAATACAAATGAAAAATTGAGAATACAAATAAAAAATAATAGAATACGAATCAAAATTACAGAAGACATATGAGAAACTAAATTGCTGATTTTTGAATACAGAAAACTGATTGGGTATATGTGAAACATTCTGAGGAAAATTTGTCCTGCAATGCATT
The DNA here is from genome assembly GCF_032062105.1 of Saccostrea cuccullata. Taxonomy (NCBI): domain Eukaryota; kingdom Metazoa; phylum Mollusca; class Bivalvia; order Ostreida; family Ostreidae; genus Saccostrea; species Saccostrea cuccullata. The sequence continues at coordinate 60,940 of NW_026923817.1, read as the reverse complement.
GTACTGCTTTACATACTGTCTGTTTAAACCATACTTTGTCAATATTAATTCAAGTACGATTTAATTAAAAATATGTTGAAATTGTACTCATTTTCATATTAAGTGATCTTCTTATGTTTATTTACAATTATTCATAAGATTAGTTTATTTATGATATTAGGTAAACATAAATAGGTTTTCTCTCTTACTATACGAGCATCTGAATTAGCCATTTATAAACTCGACAAAATACTTTATAATAAAGTTACATTCTGTTGCTGTGATGCACTTGTTGGGGTATGCAAATCAGTGAAAAAGAAATGAACTTCCTTGTTATACTAATGAATAAAGATTTTGAGACTCAATCAATCAAAACGACGAATTCCAATGTAGAACAATCAGAAGTTCTTTTCATTACTGCTTTTAAAGTAGCAGTACTTGATCAGTGAGTTAAACTCACACCAAAATCAAACTGTGCGTGTAGCATAGTTGATAGTGACTATGATTATGACCCTAGTTCATTTTAAAAGTAGATCTCTGAAGTCTTATATAGTTTACAGACTAGTCGCCTATTAGCTTTGACTGAACATTTGCATAATATAAAGCAGAGAACAAAGATCGTGCTTTCCACGTTGTTCAAAGGGCCATGATTTAAGTTATCGAACTTTGTAACAAACTTACATTATGCAAATTTCACAAATTACAATAAGCCAGTAGTGAAGAACGTATATGTAGGCTGTCTTTGGAGGGTGGATGGTGGGGGAAATATTTCTAATACATGTTCATTGACAAGTTGACTAAGTGGGCTTCTTGAAATAAAGTATCATAGCATGATACCGCACTCTTCAGCAGTACAATGCAACTCATTGTAATGCATTGCAAATTGATCAATAAAAGTAAACATAGCCAATTTGTTTCCTAATGAAATCAAATTATGCTTTAATTTGCACTTTATTCCTATTTCCTGTTTCCTGTTCTGAATTAAAAAAAATTAATGGGATAATATTAAATTTACATTTTATTTGATATTTGCTCTCTTTGATAGGAATCAAAATCAACTATCAGTATTTGTGTCGTAAGACTTCGACAAAATTATATATTGATGGTTTTTCAACCACCGACAAGATTTGGTATGCAAGGGAAGTTTAAATAAAGTTACCTATTACTATTTTTTAACGACTAGTTTAGGTATATAAAAACCTCCAGAAGAAATAAACACTCGTCTTTGACTGATTAGTAAATTTCTAATTTACATGAGAACTTTATGTACTACTGAAACAGCTTATCTTAATAAGAAATGCATTTTATTACTCTGGACAAAAATGCAATGTCAGTCAAAAAAAAAATGAATCCAAATAAACAACCCAGTATTTATGTTGAGATTAATATGATATACTGTATATCTGCGTTTCTTTTCTTTGGTCAAACGATTAGTTTAGAAATAAAGTTAGAATTCTCGTCTTTGACTGATGAGTAGACATTTTTTGAATGATGCAGATACGCACCAGGAAGTATAATGGAATTTACTCTTTTAACAGTACTCAGAGCTGAGTTCTAATCAACACAACGGTTACTTTTGATGATTTTTTAATATAGAAAAACTGATGGTGTTTATGCTAAACATTCAGAGGAAACTTTGTGTTGAGTGAAGCTCTTTTAATTGCAAGCTAATTAAATCTACTATTAAATAAAGATAAAATTTCACTTATTTAAACCATACTTGGTCAATATTAATTCAAGTATGATTTAAAAAAAAAAAAGATGTTGAAAATGTACTCATTTTCATATTTAGTATTCTTCTTAGGCCGGTTTATTTACAATCATTCATAGGTTTAACTATAATTATTAGATAAACTTTAATAGACCCACCCCCATACTATTTATCTGAAATATCGACAAAAGACTTTAAAATTCAGTTACATTTTGTTGCTTTGATGCACTTGTTGGAGTATGTAAAACAGTGAAAAACAAATGAACTTTTCTTGTTTGATTAATGAATAAAAATTTTGAGACTCAATCAAACAAAGCACCGATTTGCAATGTAGAACAATCAAACGTGCTTTTCAGATACTGCTTTTAACGTAGCAGTACTTGGTTAGTGAGTTAAACTCACACCAAACCAAGTTTTGGTATGCAAGGGGAGTTTCAATAAAGATATCTCTTACTATTTTTTAACAACCAGTTTAGGTATGTGTAAACCTCCAGAAGAAATGAATGCTCGTCTTTGACTGATTAGTAAACTTCTAATTTACATATGAACTACTACTGAAACAGCTTATCTTAATGAGAATTGCACGTTATTGCACTGGTCAAAAATGCAATATCAGTCAAAAAATTAACTTCAATTTTGTTTTACGTGATTTTATGGAAAATCGGGTTAAAACTGGCCATTTTTCTAATTTCAGTTTTATCGTTTGTCTGATGAATAAAGACTTTGAAACTCAATCAAACAATGCGACGATTTACATATTGAAGAACAATCAATCAAACGTGCTTTTTCATTACTGCTTTTAATGTACCAGTACTTGGTCAGTGAGTTAAACTCACACCCTATCCAATCTTTAGACGTATCTTTGTTGTTAGTAAATCTGATTTTAACACTAGCACATTGTGAATATGTATCTCTAAAGTCTTATATAGTTTACAAACTGGCCGCTTGTTAGCATTGACTGAACATTTGCATAATATAAAGCAGAGAACAAAGATCGTTTTATCCACGTTGTTCAAAGGGCCATAATTTGAGTTATCGAACATTGTAACAAAGTTTACATTATGCAAATTTCACAACTTGCAATAAGTCAGTAGGGAAAAATGTATATATAGGTTGTCTTTAGAGGGTGGATGGTGGGGGGAATAGATCTCATACATTGACAAGGTGACTAAATGGGCTTGTTGAAGTAAAATTATCATAGCATGATCCTGCAATCTGCTGCAATAAAATGGAACTTATTGTAATGCATCGCAAATTGATCAATCAAAGTAAACTTAGTCAATTTGTTTCGTAATGAAAGCAAAATATATATGATTGAATTTCAACACTATCTCTATTTCCTGTTCTGAATTTAAAAAAAAAACACTTGATGGGATTGTATTTAATTTAATTGTATTTCATTTGCATTTTCTTTGATATTTGCTCTCTTTGATAGTGATCGACTATCAGTATTTGCGTCGAAAGACTTCGACAAAGTTATGTATTTATGATTTTTCTTCCTAGTGTAAAAGTAAGCCGTCAACTGTGAAAGTAAGCGCTCCTCACAAAAATCCATTATAACCATTAAACCCATTCCAGTTTTTCTTCAGGAGGGATTTTTCTCATATTTATTGCATTTAAAAATCAATTAACATTATCGCATATTCTAGAAGACATGTCACTACATGTTGGTATCAATTTAATTAAAAATATATCGTCGGAGCAAGGTCAGATCAATGTCATTATCTTTTTCATAAAGACCTTGATATCAAAAACAAAAAATCTGCTGCCAATCGTGACTATTTCTTCTTTAAATAGTAAGTCTTTCTCGTTTTGCGCGTCTCCATATGAGTGAAAAATTCTCGAGAGGGACGTTAAACAACATACAATCAATCAATCAATATCTTTTTGCCTAAAGAATCGAATCAGGTAGGCTTTATCACATTAAAATACCAATTTGAGATAATTGCGTGGACCCTGGGGTAACTGGTCAGATTGCCTACGTTATCCTATGTTACAAAGTATAAAAATTACATAGAAACTACTTCCTAGCTTATAGGAATTTGTAATCTGCACTTTTCACTTCAATAGGATCCCGAATTTCTTCTATTAGCGAAAGCCATCATATAAGAAACTGGAAATCATTTTCTTTATTATATGATTCTCTTACCTTGGCTTTTGGCGTTTTCACTAAAACTGATAGGACTCTCAGTCTTAAAGGGCAGCGACATAATAATTCAATGTCAAAGATAAAATATCCCCAGGAAAATAATGTATTGCAGACAGATAGAATGGTGGATAAACCAAAATTAAGACCCCCTCCCGATATTAGGTAGAGGGGAATGAATCTAATCATTCGTGAATAAAATCTTTCCACAGTTCTTTTGACTCTAGTAGTGGGGGTGTATGGATGGGTGAATGAATATGATAAGCCGTTCACTTTCACTTGTCCACAACGCCAATCCATCCACCTTATTGAGAGTCACCATGACAACGGAAGGGAGGACAGAGTGTTCGATTTTCAGTGTACCAGTTATATACAAGTCTCCGAGAACTGTAGCTGGACAGGTACATGAACATACGTCGAGCACGTTATTTTTATGAGCCACTGTGATTTGCTGATGGCCTTTCGGGCATGATTTTAAATATTAAGATATTTGGCATATAATTAGCTTTTTTTTTTGAAGTTCCGTATTTCATTGCTAGAGTATGTGAACGACTTTGACCAACCCGTGGTTTTCCAGTGTCCTCACGGGGGCGTAATAGACGGCGTCACCAGTTACCATAACGACCACTTTTAGGACAGACGTTTCCAGTTCTACTGCTGCCAAAAACCAGGCCCGTTTTAATAGTATTTAGCCATAACTGAATTCACATTTCATTCAAACATTTAATTTTTTGTTTCCTTGATGTCTATTTAAGAAAATCCAATATATATACACCGTTTTATCTAGGAATGTGTCTTTACAATTGTAAGTACAGCGGCTGGGCCAACAGTTACGATGGAAACTTGAAATATACCACACCGACTGGTTACTTAATGCGAGGCTGAACAAGTATCCACGACAACGGAAGACAGTATGTTGATTATTTTTACGATTTTCCAGAAACTAGACAGTTGGGCAATGTTAGAAAATTTTAATTTACAAATCTATTTTTAGGGACAGGATTTTCAACTTTGTTGTCTGTTTAATGCAAGAATGTGAGGATGTGTAAGTTCTTATTTGTATTTAATATTTCAGAAATGTCTCGTTTGAATATTTTCCCTTTAAAATTATTAAAGATTTTTTTTTAAAGAGGAGGTCCGGCAGAACCAGTCATTGGAAAGTGATGTATGAACAACATAGTGATGTACTCCCTTGATTTGTTGTCCTCATCAAACGTTTGAATAAAGTTTATATCTGTCAATAAGTGTTTTGATTTATTGATCAAATAAGTGACTATAAGTACAAGTCTATAAGTACACAGTCACTAGGGGTGCCATATGCAAATGTATATACTGCTATGCCAGGTTTGTTCATAACATAACTGAGTCATGAATAACTTCTCAATATACCGGAGTTATGCAGACATTATGGCAATAATCATCAATCCCCTTTTACAGCTTTGTGTGATACATCAGATAAAAAATATACAGAAAATTTATTCACATAAAATTTATTTTAATTATACAATATACAAAATAACATTTTCTTATAAATGAAAAAAAAACTTTTGGTTCCTTTTAGATTAAAAAAATTTTTTGCTATTCTTCAAATTACAGTACATAAATATTTGTACATACTTGTAGAAATATAAGAAAGGAAATACATATACAATCAGAAAAAATCTAAAAAAAATTTTGTTAACTTTTCACTGTTGTAGAGATTAATCAATGATCATAAAAATTTTTTTAAAAAATAACACAAAAATCAAACTTCTGTAATAAATGGACGGTTGAAGAATGTATAAAATTTCACACTTAAAGCTTCCTACAAGAAATCATTGTATATTGTCTGGACGGATAACTTCACAAGAAACAACACTGTATAGGATAAGATTATAACAATTGTAAAGATCATAATAAATTATGTAAAGAAAAATTGCACAAAACATCAAAAAAGCAGGGAACAAATATACAAGGAATGTTCAAACAAGAGGCCCATGGGCCTTATAGGTCACCTGAGCATTATGCAACAAATTGAATTTGATCCATGTTTTAAGCCAGATGCTATGGCATTCACAATTTTGAAAGAGGCACCATTGATCATCATAACAATACACTTAGCAGTTGCTTAGTTTGTTTACATAATACCCATATTCAGGGTAAGGGGAAAAATGCATTTCAACTAATCAGTAATATTCAGCAATAATCAGTAGTGCCCCTACCATACATGAAAAATATTTGATTAATACCAAGGAGCAGATTTCAAACCATTCATTCATTTTCAGTATATAAGTACAACCCCCCCCCCCCCTCTATAATACCCCTGACCCTGGGGCCTTGAAATTCACAATTGTGGAAGATATGGGCCCTTGTCCATCATAACTATATTGGTAGTTCTTCTGCTGAATACCCTGGAGCAGAGAAGAAAATTTTCAAAGATTTAATGTAAAAATAATCAATAGAGCAACACCAGAACCCCTGACCCTGGGGCCATAAAATTCAAAATTTTTGTAGAGGCACTCTTGCTCATCATAACTATGCACTTAGTAAGTTTATTTAATACCCAGGAGCAGAGAAGAAGATTTTCAAAGAATTCATGTATTTTCACTATATAATCAATAGAGCCCCACCCTAACACCAGAACCCCTGACCCTGGGGCCATAAAATTCACAATTTTGGTAGAGGCACTCTTGCTCATCATAACTATGTACTTAGTTAGTTTATTTAATACCCAGGAGCAGAGAAGAAGATTTTCAAAGAATTCATGTATTTTCACTATATAATCAATAGAGCCCCGCCCTAACACCAGAACCCCTGACCCTAGGGCCATAAAATTCACAATTTTGGTAGAGGCACTCTTGTTTATCTTAATTATGTACTTAGGTGGTTTATTTAATACCCAGGAGCAGAGAAGAAGATTTTCAAAGAAATAATGCATTTTCACTACCTACTTATTTAGCCCCGCCCTAGCACTAGAACCCCTGACCCCAGGGCCATGAATTTCACAATTTTGGTAGAGGACTCATTGCTGTTTACAATCAAAACAGTTTGACTGCTTGATGTCCAGGAGTAAAGAAGAAGATTTTTAAAGATTGCACTAATTTTAGTGGTTTTGGCCCCACCCCACAGGCCCCATTGAAATTCACAATTTTTGTTCCCCTTCACCCATAGATGCTTTATGCCAAATTTGGTTGAAATTGGTTCAGTGGTTGCAGAGAAGAAGCTGAAAATGTTCAAATGTTAACGCACAACGCACAACGCACGACGCACGACGACGGACGAAAACAGATAGCAATAGGTCACCTGAGTTTACTCAGGTGACCTAAAAATTATCACAGACCTGACTAAATAAATTATGATTTTAATAATAACAAAAGCATCTTATTCTGAAATTGTCAAACAATGTCTTAAAAAATAATATAATAAAAAAAAAAACAATGAATATACTTAATTTCTTTATGTAAAGCAGTAAAAATTCGAATGCAATACTTTAAATTTCCAAAGTTTGTAGTTCCTTACACCATATTTTGATATGTAGTCTCTCCTTTTTCATCACTCAGTCACTTGACTATCGCTTTTTTGTTTTGAGTTCTCTTTCCTTTTTCGTGATCTCGGTCTCCGTTGTTGAGATTCTCCTGAGTAGGTCGTTTTTACGAGTCAGCACTGTCTCGAGTTGTTCCCTGGCTGACGTCAATCTAGGATCACTGGGAGAACTTTGCTCCATGTTTCTGATTCCTTCCTCAAGTTCTGATACAGCCTTCAGAGTCTGGAAGAAATTTATAAATTCCAATGTAAGAATAGAAAAGCCACCTTTATCAAATAAAACCATTTTTGAGAAACACTTGGACTTTTAAGTACAGCGCCTCATTATTTATGTTTACGGATGCAAAATCAATGAGAACAATCTTCAAAATTCAATATTTATCAATTAACTATAATAAGTAAACAATCATTTAAAACTCTGTATAACCAGTCTTGGTGCATGGCCCTATTACTGTACCTGTGCGAGATCAGCATTGAGTTGGTCATTCTTGGCCTCCAGATCCATTAGTTGGGTATCCCTGACATCGGGAGGGGACCTCATAGAGGGCACTGCTACTGGTTTACGTGGACTGCGTCTAGGGGTCACTGGAGGACTCTTACCACCCCTCAACTCCGACATTCTGCTGCTGACAAAATCACTGGTGGCAAGGAAACCACCTTTAGAGGCGAGGAATTGTCGTAGTCTTGAATTGCTGGCTAGAGATTCACATCCGTACAGTCTCTGAGACATACTCTATTTATTTTAAAAAAAGAAGAAAAGCATTGAGCTCAGCATTGAAACAAATCATAATTGTTCTTCAAATATTGCACATCAGTAAAGATATACCTCTAACAATTCATTTTATTGATTTAAGGACCCTCTCTACACCAGTACAAAATGTTTTTTTGACATTGAGAAAAATATATTCTATAAAGGTGTTAATATTGAGCTTATTTATATGATTTTCACTATATGGCACATGGCATTTACCCCCAGGAAAAATAATCAAACACAACACAGTATCAGTGAATAGAAATCACTGTTGTTTACTTCCATAGAGAAAATACATGTAAATAACATGTTCAATTAATTTATCTTGGCCTTTTAAGATGTTAAGAATACTTGAACTGATTACAAATTTTGTAATATACTGTGAATTACTAATTTTTAGAATTGAGATCTAAGGGAAGATCACTCTAAATGCAAAAAAATACCATAGAATCAGAACTCTTTAGTGTGCAGTGTAGAGAGGGTTCTTAAGATCATGCATTTATGGACAAAGTTTACCTCTTCACTTCTGTTGTACAAGATCTAAATGACCTTGTATAAACAAAGGTCAATCTTCTCTTCGTTCTTACCTGCTCTGAGAAGTCTATCCTGGTTGGTCCATCCACCCTCAGGTCAACAAGGTCACCCACGATGGCCATCTTGTCTTCCTGTTTCTTCACAGTTCCCAGGGCCTGTTCCAGACTGAGGCGGGTCTGTGGTGTCGGGTTGTTGTGAGCTCGAGAGAAGAACATGTCCTGACACACAACGCGTAGTGCCTGGAATAAAGGGTTTACAAACATAAACATTATTTTACTGGTGACAGAAATCTCAGCCCTCTAATCTACTCAAATGGATATCTGTGAAATCAATATACAACTTTTCTTGATGAAAAGTAAAATCTTTAAAAGATTTGACAGGATTTTTTTAGATTTACATAAAATTTGTTACTGCCAGTAAATATGCATATACACATCTGGTAAAAATTATCATGAGCAATAATAAAATTTTACCTTGTAGAACTCCCTGAGGAACACCGTATCACTATCATCACTTAAGTCCCCTGTTTTAATGTGAGCTAGAGAGTGTAAAATCACAACTACAAATTCACCGATTGAGTCCATTCTCTCCCTCCTAACGAACAGAATCTTCCGAGAATGCTCATAAAACACAGAGTTCCTGAATGCATTACGTTTGTAATTATTAGGAGGTAAGTTTGTGGCCAGTAGCAGACTGACTTCTGGTGTTCCAATTGTCTGGTGTAAGAGTCTGGTAACGAACACACCAAATCGGTAAATGACAAACTGAGCTGGTGATATCTGGTTAATGTCTGCTGGTTTGAGGTCTCCTTTACACACCCACTGAGCATCCTTAACGTCCATGTATGGCCTACTATAATCTCCACCTAAAAACAATAAAGGTAAATGTGTTAAAATTTCAAAAAACATATTACAACTCAAACATTGTACTTTAAAGTTTTCTGAAATTCGTTTGTGTTTTTCTTACCTAGCACCTTGTCACTACCTCCCAGACCTCCCTCTGTCTTATCCAACATGTCCGCCAAGTCATTAATCTGTTTGAATAGAGGCGATGCCATCAGCATGTTGACCCAGTCCTGTTCTGGGTTTCCTGTAGGTGTGAACTGACCCATACCGGACGATGCCTGGTCGCCTGGACCTGACATAATACCACCGGACACTGATGAGGGAGCCCCTGCCTGCAGGAAGTCGTCCTCGTTGTCTGCCCTCGTTAGTCTGCTCATCTCCTCACTGTCCTTCTCCAAGATCATGTCCTTGTCCACCTTGGCTTTACCTGTGTCCAGTCTGCGTTTCTTGCGGGCGTCCAGTTTGGCCTGAAGGGCCTGTCTGCTGCGGCTCTGCTCCTGGTTCATGGCTTCCCGTATTCTCTCCATGTTCTCTTTGTGCTCCCTGAGGAGTTTCTCCTTCTCATCCTGACTGGTGTTAGATTTCTCGATCTCCTCTCTCTCACGACGTTCTCGTTCCTCCATTTGCTGCTGTCGGAGTTTTTCGCGCTCTGCCTCGCGATCTTTTTGTTTCTGTTCCTCCAGTCTTGCTTGCTCCTCTAATTCTTCCTCCAGTTGCCTGTCAAACAGAACAATATACCAATTAAATGGTTAAAATATTCACACTTTTTAGAAAGAAAAGTATCATCATTAAATTTACTAGTAGCATAGGATGTTCAGATAACAGCATCATCCAACAGTTTAATTTTCTACTTTCAATTTACATGCAACTAATCGCTTGCACAAAATTTCTGTATTTTCTTTTCAGTTTTCTTATATTTCAATGAAATAACTTAGGATTATCCCTTACTTGTATTTCTCTAGCATTTTCCTCTTCCTCTCTTCCTCCGCCAATCTCTGTTCCTCTTTCCTCCTCTCCAGTTCCTCCTGTAATTTCCTGTACATGTCCTCCTTATACTTCTTTGCCTCATCAGCTGCCATTTTAGCCTGCTCAGCATACTGTTTGTGAAGCTCCTCTGCAGGAGAGAATGTCTTCATGGCATCAGCAAGTTCATGGAGCTGTTTCTCTTTGAGGTTTAAGCGGTCATGGGTCTGCTTGATTTCCTGTTGAGGACTAACATCTTGTTCAGCTCTTTCTAACAACTGGGCAGTGTGGCTGTCAAACTCACTCAGCTCTTGCTGCAAACAAAAGAAATGTGTTTTTATTTTAAAAAATCTTGTAAATCATGGGAATGAATATCTTTGCTAATGAAATTTTGGCCATACCTGCTGCCTCTGTTTAAGTTGTTCCTTACGACGAGCTAACTCTGCTGGGTCCATGTTACCAGAATCTGCTATCAGATCTCGCATTTCCTGAAAATGTAAAATATCAATCAAAATTTAGGTTGTCATTTATAAATGCATTATTTTACCATTTTTTATTCACTCAGGGAGATATTTTGAAAAAAAGCTGTTCATTAATTAGAAGGCTTAAAAGGTGCCTTGTTATATTCAAACTAACCTGTTCAAATGCAGCCAGTAGTCTTTCTCTTTCCTTCTGCCTGCTCTCCTCAATCTCAGCTCGAGCTCTTCTACGAGCTGCCTCCAGCTCACGAGCAAGCTGGTCCTCCAGATGGATGGCCTCCTTCAGATGTCGCTGTCTCAGCACAGTGTAGATCATGTTCTCTGCCTTGTCTTTATCCTTATTCTAAAATAAAGTAAGATTAGATATGAGGAATTTCAACTCACAGTAATGAATTTAATAGCAGTAAAATCAAAACTGTTTTGAAAACAATAGCCCATTATAAACTTGCTATTAATGAAGTCCTACCTTGACATTGTTTTTAAGGGCTGAATTCTCCACATTCTTGGCGATTTCCTCATTCTGTTTGTCCCTCTGTTGTTGTTGACTGGACAGTTTCTGTGCCATCTCCATCCTGTGTTTATCTTCTAGCTGCTCTTCTCTCCTCTTCTTCTTCTCTTCAATCTGTAATAATCAGATAATGCTCAACTCAAACATTGTACATCATTTAGCTACTAAGTGCTTTTACAGAAGCGATGCTTCAAATAAATACACATGTAGTTCTAGTATAAATTTCAACTTCTTGGAGAAAGCTTAGGCCAAAAAAAAATTAATCAATTGTTTCTCAGGCCAAAAAAATCTAAATTCCATGCGGCAGGCAGGCTTTTTTTTTTCTTTTTTTTTTTTTGAAGCAGGATTTGGTCTACACCTTTTTTTTTTTTAAAGTCATTTGTTCAATAAAAGGATAATATCTACTAATACTTAAGTTTTGTTCTCTGAAATTCGTTATAATTTGTATTCAACTTTAAATAATGTTATTCCAAACTTTTATTTAAAAGTTAACTTATAAAATACTGTAGATTTAGAAGAAGGATATTGTTTTTCTAATAAAAACGTCTATCTTAGCATTTATGAAAAGGGCAATAACTCGATTTTCTTTTTCAACTTGGAAAAATAGAAAATTGGGTTATTTCCCTTTTCAATATGTTAATAAAATTGATCAATGCGGCCGTTTTTTGACTGATGCGGCCGTGCCTGAGAAACTATAGATTAATTTTTTTGGGCCTTAGATCCCCTTAAATTCATTTCATTATCTCCCCCTAAAGAAATTGGGGTGCTTTGTATGACCCTAACCTTCTTTCTGAGAGCCTCTCTCTGACGATCTTTCTCAGAATTGAGGTTCTTCTCTAAAGCCTCCATTTCAGACTTGTGAGCTGCTAGTAGTTTCTGGTATTCAGCATCTGCTGGTGTCAGGTTCTGATGATGTAGCAGCATGTCTCTTTCAAATTTAGACTGATGAGCTTGCAGAGCCTACAGAACAAAGTAAAACATTCATTTATTCTTTACAATACTGTTTTTTTCCTATACAGTCTTACTGAATTGTCTTTTTCCTGTTTTCCTTAAAAAGGGCCAAATTGTATAGGCCTTATTGACATTACAAGATACCAGGGATTTGAGAACGTACCAGTTGTTTCTGCTGCTGGTTGTTGTGGAGGATCTCCTGCTCCTCCTTGCTCCTCTCTTCCTCAGCCTCCTGGTTCAGTCTCCTCAGCTCCTCGTTCTGTTTCTCCTCCAGACGCTCCAGTTCTCCTGTCTGTTGGTCCACCAGCTTCTGTTGCTCTGACATCAGCTTGTCTCCATTCACTTTCTCATTTATCTGCATGATCAGGTCTGCAGCCTCTGAATCACTCTGGGCAGCCTGTAAAAGTTGAAAAATTAAATTAAGCCAACATAAATTTTTTGGTGACACATTGTAAAAGTGGAACTGAGACAGAAAACAAATTCATCTAGATCTGTCAGAGACAAGTAAAGAAACAAATAAAAGCTCTGCCTACTTCTGTTACTTGCTTGACAGAACCCAAGCCTGCAAACTTCCAATGATAGTCATACAGATATTAAGTTCCATTGTTGACTTACATGTTTCTTGGTGATCCTGTCCAGTTCCTTGTTGACCGCCCTCTCTTTGTCCAGCTCCTCCTTCATTCGTTTCCTAGCCGCCAGTTTGGCTTTGATCTTGTCTGCCTGTTCATTCCTGCTGTCGTCCATTCTGTTGTTTAATTGTCTGAGCTGGTCTTGGTACTGCTGTAGAATGCGGTCTCTCTCTGACTCTGTCTGGTTCTGAAGCATTTCTCTCAAAGCCTCCTCTCCAGCTTGCCTCTGCTGATCCTGGAGTAGATCGACCAAAACAATGGTTAACTCTTAATATCAACTTTACTCAAATATTGGTGAACTTGACAATGCCAGTTATGACATATTTATTGTAAAGAGAATTCTTTACATGTAATTTTGCCTCAAGATTAAAAAACACACATATCATGGAATAATTTTAATCATTGTAAAAAGTGTCAAAATTTTAGTATTATGCAATTAAGTTATTTTGCAAAACATTCAAATATTTGAAAGTGTAACTCACCCTCTCCATGATTTTGATGGTACTGAGAATGGCCTCTTCCTCCATGTCTCTGTCAGCAGCTCCTTGGATCTCCCTCACCTTGAGGAGGTTCTTCCTCTCCTCCTCATCCAGACTCTGCAACTCTTCCTCTGTCAGTTCTGCTCCTCCCTTCCTGTCCTTCCTCTTCCTCAGCTTCTCCTTCATTGCCTCTATCTGCTGCTGGAGCTCCTTACGTCTGCTCTTGGCTTCATTTATCAGAGCCTCCTTCTGACTCTTGCTGATATCCAAGGCTCGAATCTGCCGTTCAAACTCTTCATCGATTTCAGGGCTTCTGACTTGATCTTTAGCATCACCACTGTTCTTCCTGATGTCTGCCATCATCTTTTCTTGTTGTTGCTGAAGTTTCAGTAACTGGTTCATCAGCTCTTCATAAGATGGCATTTCTATGTTGGGAACTGAATCCTCAGGGATACCATTGTCTTTGGCCTCTGATAGATGTTTCCTGGAAAAAAAAAATCAACCCGTCATTTAATCATCATTAGCTTATCTAATAAAGAACTTTGATGTTTGATGTCAAATAATCATAAAAATATTTTGCTTTTTTAAAACATGTAAATTAATTTTTTCTTACTTGGCAAGTTCTTTCTTTTTGTGTCTCCTGGCATCCAAGAGCCTCTTTCTGAGTTTGTCCAACTGTTTCCTCTTCCTCTTCTCAAAGGCTTCATTGAGTTTCTGCATGTTGCTGGCATACTCCATCATGATCATCTCTTTCTCCTGCTCCTGCTTGGCCTTGGCTAACTTCTTCTCCAACTCGTGCTGAGCGTCTGCCATTGCCTTCTTCTTCTCTAGCTCGCAGTCATCCACATTCTTGTTCATGTCCTCAATCTCTTCCTTCTTCAGATCGTTTTCCAGCTTGGCTGCCTCATAAGCTTGCTTCTCAAACAGAGCTCTAGAAAGTTCTTGTGATCCTGCACCACCTTGTCCTTTGTTTCCTTTACCCTGGGTACCATCAAATATGGATGTTTCATCCTTGGTACCAGTTGTTTTGGATGTTGATTTGACTCCAGACTTGTTGAGTTTGCTTCTTTCCTGTAAAAGACAAAATTTTGGTTAAAAGTAGCAAGAATTTATAATTTGACCAGATTTGGTAGAAGATTCTACAATATTACACCCAGAAAGATTTTAGAAAATAACAAGAACATTAACATCTACATGTGTACTACACTAAATGCTGATTTTAACTGATGTTGATATAAATCATTAATGTTACCGTAATTAGTGATCCCAATCTGTCATACCACTTATTTAGTTATACATCTATTTGCATATTTTACTGACTTGCTAAGTTGTACAACTAGCTGCATACCTTCTGATCCCTGCGTCTCCTTTGGCTATCTGTACTTCCTCTGCGCTGGATGTCCCCAGCGCCACCACTGCCTCCAATGTTGATATTGGTCACATGCTGACCGGCACCGCCTGCAGTGCCTTGATTGATCAAGTTTAGAAGTTCTGAAGACAATGTAAATGGACCACCAGACTCTAACATGGCTATCAGCTGCTTCAATAGAGGGATCAGCTCAGATTCTTTTTCCCCAGAGGAATCAACATCACCATAAACTCCTGACAGCTGACAGTCATAGTCTCCTGCCAGGAGGCCGGCTCTTGTCAAGACAGTCTTAGCTTCTGTGGCACACAACTCTGATCTGTATTCAAAGAATAATTTTAAGTGAAGTGCAAAATTCAAGTAAGAGCATTATTTCCCTCCAAAAACAGATATTATTTTTAACTTTTGAATTTCAAAAAAACAAAAGAAAACTTATTTCATTGCATATTTCATTAGAGAAACTTAAATTCATTACAGATTTCAATAGAGAATGTATACCAAGAATATAATTTTTCTTTATTTAATAATGGATATCATAATTTAAAAAGTAATTCTTAAACATAAATTTTTAGGATGTTCTATGTTGTTACCTTTCTCTGGCATATTCCAGTGTAGAATGAGCTTCATCCACATTCTCTATCCTAGTCATCAGAGAGTCTCGTAACTCAGCCTGTAGTCTCATCTTGGCCTGCTTGTACCTCTGTAGAGTAGTGTTCTCAGCGTCAGGGTTCATGGCCCCCTCCAGGTCACCAATCTTGTCTTTGTACTGTTTCTCTTCATGCTGGAGTTTACTGAAGAATCGTCGAAGCGTGTCGGCCAATTTGACATTGGAAGCCACATGCCCTTCCTCTCCCTCGTGTTCTCTGGCATCACTTTGGGTCAGCACCGCAATGACCTCTGGAGGTATCACTGTGGCGTACTCCTGCTCTGCACCACCTCTTCTCTGAACCTCTCGTTTCTCAGCCTCCGAAAGTTGGTGAACATCTGCATCAATCTCCTCCAAGAATCTCTGTAAGTCTCTTGAAGTCACAGAATCCATGTCGAAAAGGAGCTGCTGAGTGAACTGGTGCTCTTTGAGGGCTAGTTCTCTCTCCTTCTGTCTCTGTCTTCTCCAGAACCCTCGCCTGGCGACCAGCTCTTCCTCCAGCATGGCGAGGGCCCCTGGTGGTGGCTTCTTCTTCCTGGGACCACCTGAGGACATGGTCACTGGCACCGCTAGATCTGTCTCTGGGTTAGTGCGGATGCCTATCACTGGACTGATTTCTCCTGTTACAGGATCCAAAGCCCTTCTTCCAATACTGATAGGCACCAGACCTTTAATGAATAAATGCATGCAAATAAATGTAAATTCAGAAATTTTTCTCTGTAACCTTTCATATTCAGAATTAGTCAAATGTAGTATCTTGTTTATTCATTTACTTATTTAGTATCCAAAGACGAACACTTTTTATCAACAAGAAAAACATTTGCCACTGTAGCAAGTCTTACCTGCCCCCTCTGGGTCCTCCATGGTACCTCCCAATGGTCTAATGTTACCAGTTTTCTTGTCTTCGTCTGCTCCTAGAATTGGCACTTGTTGATCTGTTCCTGAGGGGTCCAGCATAGAGGTACCAACCAAGATGGGCAGTAACTGACCAGTCTTAGAGAACTCATACATTCCTAGAACAAATATTCTTTCATTACTTTCAGACTATATTATTTGTGCAATATATCATTGTTTCCTATTTTAATTTTTTCAATCTTTAAGAAATATTTTTCACATCTTCACTTTTAAAATCAAAGATTATACCTGGACATCCCCCTGTGGCTGCGAGTATTGAGGAGCGATCTAGTCGGCGCTCCACATCATGCTGAGTTCTAAGTAAATAGGCCTTCATCCTGGACCGAGCTTTCTCTAGTTCCTTTGTGGCTGCTTCCAGGTTGCTGAGCTCATGTCGTACATTAACATTTGTTCCTGTTGAATCTGTCAAAAAAAGTTGTACAATGCTATCTGTGAATTTAAGATCACTTTTCTTCCTTGAGAAAAGATATTCAGGTTGCTGACATATCAATATATTGTGATAGTCTCACATATTCTCATTTTCAGATACAGTGGGTTCCGTTTAAACGGATAGTCAGGTTGTCAGAATAATTTTATCCGTATAGCCGAATATTGGAATAGTCGATTGCAATATTTTCCGTACAAACGACAGATCTACAGTACATAAGTAACAATTTCAACATGGTTGTATTACGTACCTGTACTTTCATTTTCGTTTGATGAATGTACCAAGTCAGAAAATGAATTATTTCACTTAATCTAATATGATTTTGTATGAATTGAAGTATAAAACTTATTTCCATCTTTATATATTTATTTAGGACCAGGCACCTGTTTACATTCATCCCATGGTTACAGGATACTAATTTTACCCCTATTTCATTGACCACGCAAAGAGTTCCAGATTAAAAATAGAGGTTTTTTCTTAAAAAATCTTGGAGGTGTATATGGGGTGGAATGGGGTTATTTTAGGGCAAAGATGGAAATGAGAGGGTCTGAAAAAAATTATAAAATTAAGAATAATGGGAATTTTGCTATTTAGTGCGTAGTAGAAAGGGTGTAAAGAGGCCATTGTTTACCTGTTTCTCAAAGGGAAATGGAAATATGCAGGGTAGGGGTTAATTGCAGTGCCATAGCAAGGCTTGTAGACTACAGAATTTTCTGAGATTTTAGAATATTTTTTGCCTTGGATTGATCTAGCTCTGTGCCAAATTTCAGGTGAGTTGAGGCGGTGAATTTTTTTTAATGATTTTTTATGTTATAAAGGAATGTATAGCAAAATAATTGGTAGTCCGTGTCCTATCAGGTCAAAGTTCAAAACTTACGTTAATCAACTTTACGGCCTTTTTTGTATACTATGGGACTAATATTGATTAATTATGATAATATTTTAAACAAAATTCTGATTTTGAAAAATATTTGGGAAAAAATCATGAAAAAAAGGGGGGGGGGTGGTTTCCTTTACATTTACTGTTTGACCTAATTTATGCAAATGAGATGCGGCGTGATATGATTGACGTAAGTTTTGGTCTCGGTCTGGGAGTTTTCCGACTTTCGTCTGCTAACTTTCACTTTATTTCTCGAAGATTAACCATGAATGCATTTTTTACTAAGTATGTTGCCAAGGTAAACTCGGGCTCTGCCCCTGGATTGAATGGTCAGTGTCGCATCTGGACGGGGGCTAGAAGCAGCAACAACAAGTATGGTGTTGTATGCTACAAGCATCCGATAAAGAACAGGTGGCAGACGATGCATGTGCATAGACTCAGTGTCATGCTACATCATCGTTACCATGAGTTGGATGCATCAATTGTTGCATCTCACTTATGCCACAACACGCTGTGTGTTGTTCCAGAACATATTGTTTTGGAGCCGCAGGGCATCAATAACCAGCGGCAGACCTGCAAATCCGGGGGCACCTGTCTGGGGCACCCCCCACCACACCCACCCTGTCGGTTGGACTTAAACATGAATGACAATTAACAATCGAGGTAAGTTTATCACATTTATTATTATGTTACACCGCTGAAGATGGGAGAGACATGCATTACTCCTCACAAAGTTAATTAGTAAGTATGTACGTTTAATTAAGATTATAAATATTGTCAATGTTACGTAATGGTTAATTAAAGTCTATAGCGAGTCACTCTCTTCCATGACGTGGTCTTAGATGGTATCGCAATCCTCCGTTCTTGTGATATGGGTGGTCACGTACGGCAGGTGAGTTATAGTCGAGTTGACCTTTGCGGTAGTCCGAAGTTCCTCTTTGTTCTTCACGGTACTGGTGATGCTCTGCCATTTTCCTGGCTAGTAGTCTGTTCCTTCTACTCTTTACTCTCTCCTTTCTGTGATAGGCTTGATTGTAGAGGAACTTTTGGTCAAGTCTGTATAGTTGTCGCTTTCCATGTGCAGAGTACTGTATTCCAGCGGATTCGCACTTCAGTCTTGTTGATGTTCCAGGTAAGTTGTTCCGTCGATGTATCATTGAGTGAAGACGACCCTCCATTGTTCGGGAAAACTTAATGTTTTTGGGCATGTTGCAACTGGCACTACGGTGGTAAGACTCGTTGGCATTTGTATCTGTTAGCAGCTTCATGGCATTGATGGCCTCCACACTTAGTTTCATTTTAAGAATTTCTGTTACAATCTTAATGTCATTTTCACTCATTTGCAGGGCGGTGATTCTGTATATGGCCAAATTACGGCTGAAGTTCCACCAGCTGGAATTGCTCCCACCATCACAGACAAGAGAATATGTTGCGCACTTGGAGCAGTCACCAGTATAGCACAGAACAGTGGCCTCAAGGACTTTAGGTAAGAATTCACTTATCTTCTGTAGGTCTCGGTTAAATCTGGTAAACAGTTCTTTAACTATCAAAGCACATCTTGACTTTAGATCATTGCTGAATACTCTCTGTAGCTCTTTCTTCTTTTCTTTGGTCTTTGTATGGAACATTGCATCACTGTAAACTGCTCGGTTGCTGGCACGGAACTGTGACTGCCCAAGATGGACGGGGTCAGCAAGGCGCTCTACTTTCCATAGGGGATGTAGAGCTCGCATGGCTTCGTCCACTCCTTTGGCACCTTGGGCGTCGCCGTCTGTGGTAACATACCGGACTAATACATCTTGTAGTGCGAGCTGTGTGCCGATGTCCTTCCCCATCTCGTACTCTGAAAATGGTGCTGCCCGTGGTAGATTGGACGTACACTCTGGATGACCACCAGGACAATCCACTTCCATTCCTTTGCCCCTTAGCCATGCACCTGTCCAGCAGAGTTTGTTTTGCATAGCACAGGCAAGTATGTATTTTCTATCAGTGTTGGTTTCAACGGCCAGGGAAAAGGCTTGACTGGCATTCTGTCCAGGAGTCTTACGGCTGAACATGATGTTACTGTTGTAACGGGCATCTGTTGAGATGTTTATGACATTCTCTGGATGGCCTCGGGTCCTGTTGATCTGTTTTACTTTCTGTATCTTCTGATGCATATCTTCTTTGTTTAGCTTTGTAATATTTTTACTTATTTTGAACAGGAGCTTCTGGAGAGAGGCCTTAGTGGGAGGTGGGATGTCCATGCAGCTAAGGAATTCTATAACTTTCTCAGCTCCTAGTGAAGTGTCCTGAAGGGCATATGCCAGGGCCATGTTTGATGCTGATGCTTTGCGTCCAGGACCTTCTTGATGAATTTCTTGGTACAGGGCAAACTCGGGTGAGTTGAACTGGCAATTAACACAAGTCAGTGAGTATTTCCAGGAAATTCCTACTTTTTTTGAGTAGTGCACAGTAATGTTCGGTGCGGTACAAGTGGTAGACTGATGAAGTTGTATGGTTTGGTTAATCATCTCCATCATCTTCTCTTCGTCCACTATACGTCGACCGCCTAAGTATTCGCTACTCTTTGGTATTTGTTTTTTGCAGTTTGATGGACTTGGCCGCAGAATGCAGGTTGATCCACTCTCACCGTCGCAGTCTGGAGTTTGGTATGAATGGCTGTCGAGACTTGATTTGGTGACCAGGGCATGATCTGTTGAATTCAGCCTGACAAATGATCTGAGACCAGAATTTGACTGTTTTTCCGTCTTGAAGCCGTGGCTATTTCCTTGATGAAATCCTCCTTGCCTTGGGAGCTTCCTCTTGCAGAGTTGCTTCCCTTTGTTCCAGGGGACCATATTTTTCTTAAACATGATGGTGAGTAGAATACTACTTATTCTTGCAGATTCAGGCAATGATGCCTTGGTTTCTCTTATTTCAGCCATATTTATAGTGCTTAATGTTTGATTATTCTTAGGATGGCATCTTGTATATATCCATGACATTTTTAATGTGACCAGGGATAATCCAGCATGACTGTAAGTGCCACTTCCTGATATTGGCTGCTGTGGTCATGTTTGCTTATCTGCTCACAACAAAGGGATTAATCTCTTTGTATTATCTTTAACTGTTGTTTTTTATAGCCAATATAATGTAGAATTTTTTAATAATTTTTATTTTGTAAATTTCTATTGATTAATATTTTATATAGGGCAGTTTTTAAGAAATTTCACCATATTTGGGGGTATTTTTTCAAAAAAATCTTAAGAATATTTATCTGCATAATTGATCAAAGTTGTTATCAGAATTAAGTAGAGGGGATATTAATATTATAGAAAAAAATAATTGGTAAGAAATTTATTGTAACATATGTGATATGTGAGTATTTCAAATTTGTGCATTGTGTGTCTGATGCTCATTTCATCCTCTGATTTCAGGAGATCCAGTCATCACTTAAAAGGGCCATAACTCTGCTGTTCAGATGACAAATCCAATGAGACTTCAGAGGGGTCTGTAGTATGGCTTTAGAAGATTCTGTGCCAATTTTCATCAAAATCAAAGAAGGTTAGTGTCTTTATTAGGTTACAGGATACTAATTTTACCCCTATTTCATTGACCACGCAAAGAGTTCCAGATTAAAAATAGAGGTTTTTTCTTAAAAAATCTTGGAGGTGTATATGGGGTGGAATGGGGTTATTTTAGGGCAAAGATGGAAATGAGAGGGTCTGAAAAAAATTATAAAATTAAGAATAATGGGAATTTTGCTATTTAGTGCGTAGTAGAAAGGGTGTAAAGAGGCCATTGTTTACCTGTTTCTCAAAGGGAAATGGAAATATGCAGGGTAGGGGTTAATTGCAGTGCCATAGCAAGGCTTGTAGACTACAGAATTTTCTGAGATTTTAGAATATTTTTTGCCTTGGATTGATCTAGCTCTGTGCCAAATTTCAGGTGAGTTGAGGCGGTGAATTTTTTTTAATGATTTTTTATGTTATAAAGGAATGTATAGCAAAATAATTGGTAGTCTGTGTCCTATCAGGTTACAGACTACTAATTTTACCCCTATTTCATTGACCACTCAAGTAGTTCCAGTTTAAAAATAGAGGTTTTTTCTTAAAAATTCTTCGGGGTGTTTATGGAGTGGAATGGGGTTATTTTAGGGCAAAGATGGAAATGAGAGGGTCTGAAAAAAATTATAAAATTAAGAATAATGGGAATTTTGCTATTTAGTGCGTAGTAGAAAGGGTGTAAAGAGGCCATTGTTTACCTGTTTCTCAAAGGGAAATGGAAATATGCAGGGTAGGGGTTAATTGCAGTGCCATAGCAAGGCTTGTAGACTACAGAATTTTCTGAGATTTTAGAATATTTTTTGCCTTGGATTGATCTAGCTCTGTGCCAAATTTCAGGTGAGTTGAGGCGGTGAATTTTTTTTAATGATTTTTTATGTTATAAAGGAATGTATAGCAAAATAATTGGTAGTCCGTGTCCCCATTCGTTGATGGCATCCATTTTGGAAAACGGAAGTTGATTGAATACATAACTATATTACGTAAACCATTTTTTTCCGGATTGCTGATCAATAAATAAAAAAAAAAAACGTTTATTGTTTCATCTTTATTTGTACGTTATATCATTTTCAAGCACATAATAGAGCACATAATAGAGCATAAACATATTGACAAGCACATCAGATTTCAAAGCACTACAACTAAGAACAACATGTCGTACCATGTCTCTGTTGAAATCCGACAGCCACTGCTTGAACAAGTCACCAGTCATCCAGGCATTTCCGGAACTCTTGTAGATCACCGGTAGACTTTTCTTCCCGCGGAAACACCTTGGGTCTTTGCTTTTGCCGATCACCAGCAGTCGACGCTTGTCTGTTCCGGTCATGTTCACTGTCACTAGCGCTGTCACTCTGTCCTTTGCCTTTTTGGAGCCAGCCAATTTATCTGTCTTGAAAGTCAACGTTCCATCAGGAAGTGCTCTGTAATAAATCCCCGTTTCATCGGCGTTGTAGATGTTCTGTGCCTCGTAATCTTTCATCAGCTGTGGTAGGACATCTGTTATCCAGCGATCGGCTGCGTCTGTGTTGGCGTCCTTCTTTTCTCCGTGTATCTTCTTGTAGCTGATGTTATTTCGTTGCTTCCATCGGGACAGCCAGCCAGTCGTTGCGGTGAAATCGACGTTCATTCTCGCTGCCAGGTCTTCTGCCTTTTCTGTTAGGACTGCGCTGGTGACGGGGAGATCTTTGGTGCGGGCCTTTGTGAACCATTCTGTAAGGGCCCCCTCAACTGTCGGTGCCTTCCCAGACCTTTGTCTTTTTCTTTCTGGATTAGCGCTAGTTTCGTAATCTTTTCGTATCGTTTCTTTATTTTTTGAAATAGCGCTAATCTGAGGTTGTGAACAACCTAACTTCTTGGCAATTTCTGTTTGGGGGACTTTCTGCTCAAGAAGTTTAACCGCTTCATACTTGTCTGCCAGGGAGAGATCTGTTCTTTTCCTCTTCAGAGCCATGGTGAGAATGATGAATTTAATTTTCAGACGTATATTTATACGGGGTGCTTGTGATTTTAATTCTTAAAATTGCACTTAAAAGTGAACACATATTCAAATAAATGACCAAGCGCTACCATTTAATAGACGGTCTAATTCTGATAATTTTAATTTAATGTCCAAGCGAAGTGTCATTCGCAAACTGAACAGTTCAATAATTAAAATTTCATGCCGAACAAAATTGCACACAAGCCAATTATCAATGATCAGAATTAACACCAAAGCCGGTCATCACTATTGTTATCAAAACATATCGATCTACTGTGCCCACTGTTAACACAGGTAAGGTGCTGGCATGCGTTCAGCCGTGACTAATCCCCTCATTGTCGTAATTTGAGTGAAAGTGTCAAACTTGTGTAAACAAAGGATTTACATACGGAAGGTAGAGGTGTGAACAAGACAATTATTATGAAAATCACTATGATAGGCGAAATTTTTGTATCAGATAAAACGAAAATCCGATATTTTCCTATCAGAATATCAGGTGAAATTATTAATAAATATATAAGAAATGGTTTTGTGCTCTGATATTGTATCAGATTAGCCGAAATATTCGTTTAACCGCTATCAGATTAAATGGAATCCACTGTACTGTGAGCATATCAGTCTTACCAACAAGAGCATCCTTGAGTTCTCTCAGAGTATCTATGACTCGAGCCTCACAAGCCAGCACACTTGAGTCCAGCAGAGCCTGGAAACCTCCACCAGAGGGCAGCACGTTGGCATCCAGTAAATATCCACTCTGAACTCTCACCAGTTTACCACTCAGAGGTTCCACAAACGTGTCCCCAGGAATGATGGGAAGGTTGTGTCGACTACCAGGTTTTGTTCCTCCCACAGGGACAATGTCACCTGAAAGCATTTAATACAATCTTTATCTGTATCTTCATATTTTTTGGTTATAACTTTTATTGTCTTTTCATTTATAATCTTCGTAATTACAATATATTTCAATGCATGTTTTTTTTTCATGTTTATTAACATCTTAGTATTATAAAATTCACCTGTTTCTGGGTCAAGCGTTACAGCCAGGATTGGTACAGGTTGTTCACTGTTTGGATCCACCATCAGAGAACCTACTTCTATGGGAGTATGCATTCCTGTGACGGGGTCAATGTGGGTACCACCTATTGGGAGGAGTGCCCCTGTCTGTGGGTGCATGGTGACACCCATGATGGGTACATGAAGTCCAGTCACTGGGTCATTCATCGGGGCACCGTATCGCAAGTCACTCTTGTGTTCCATTGGGCGAAGCTTGGTTTTGATTGGCTGGTTGTTTTGTGGGTGGACAGGATAGGGAATGAATGGAATAAATGGTTCATCTGCCCTTGCAGCTTCTCCTTTAAAGAAAAATTAACCATGAAATATTATTTTGAATAAGACAAGCTTTGATCAAATTTTTAATTTTCTCTATTGTTATAAACTATTGGTTGTACTGCAAGTGTTTTCTGCTTTTACCTGTAGCTGAATCCGAGACAAAGACTAGTCGGGAAGTAACAGGGTCAAAGGCCACATTGCCTTGGATGGGCAGTACATGTCCAGTCTGGGGATGAACGAAATGGTCAGCGGGAACATCAGTCAGCGTGCCATTAGCCAGAATCATTTTTGTACCAGGTTTGGGTCGAATGAGTCCCGAGGTGGCATCCTGACTGATCAGGTCTGAAGCTCTGACGCTCAAGTCTGGACCAATCAACTCTTCACGCTTCATTGGCATGTTCTTTCCTGACTTGACCAGCTGACCTCCTGTGCCTTGTCCAAGGACACCCCAGGCCCCAATCCTCTGACACTCTGCTGTGATTTCACTTGACATCTTATGCAGTAACAACGAGACTCTTGAGCCCACTGAACGATGAGCAGCCATATCAAACTCTCCATTCCTGGTCAGTTTACCATGCTGTAGATTTTCTACATGCTCAGTTAAATTTCTGGAAGCTTCTCTCAGACAGGATTGATAGGCAACCTGAAATAAAATTAAATCAAACATGACTTCCATCATCTCAAAACTTATGAGAAGAAAAATCACTGATCATATTTAGGAAGAAAACACAAATATAACTTGCCTGGTGTTTCTCTCTTCCATATTCATCTTCCATCATGAGTTCTCTTTCTTTGTTCAGAATGGCTTCAAACCTACGACCAATGTCTCTCCTTCTTTCCAGCTCAATTTCTAAAGCCTCCAGTTTGTTTTCATAGCAGACGAGGTCCTCATCAGTAGCCATTGAGGCTTTTCCTTTCAAGTTCATTTTTGCGGCCCATAACCCTTTTAGAGACTCTGTCTGATTGGCTATTCTGTTGTACATTTGTTTTGTCTGTTAAAAAAGCAAAATCATGTAGAAATTTAAAAACACACAGAAATCAAACTTTACGAGCATTTACACGATGAAATTTGAAATAAATAGATTCATTTTTATTTCTTCTAAATTAGCAATGAAGGTGTATCTGACCTCATCTTTGTGTTTGCCAATGGTATTGGTAACAGTACGAGATTGTTTGGACAGTGTGTCATACAGGGTACGACAATTAAATGCCTCCAGGTCAATCTGCTTGTCGTAATCCCAGAATTCATCATTCCTTGTCTCTATGGTATTAGCTGCAGTAAATTAAAATTTCATTTAAAATACTCTCCTAAAAATTATCTTTTTATCATCTCTACCAATAATTCAATACAGAAACAGTGATTATATTTAAAACATAAGAGTGCAAAAGCCCATAATTGTGCAATACAACTCTAACGTAAACTAACCATCGAGTATTCCTCCGAGATCGGAGTCACTGTCACTTCGTCCGCCGGCGGTGATAGCGTGCATGTTTCTGTGATATTTCTTGGCGGGTCGTACAGCAGAGCCTTTACTGGAGTAGTCATCAAAGTTATAGAACCTGGTCAGGGCTCGGTAGAACGGAGTCAGGTAGGAGTTCTTAGACCAGCCATACTTCCTGAATAAAACCTACAAAACAAAAGTTGAACTCTCATCATAGCCCAGCAATTAATTATTTCATTACACCATATGTATAGCAAATATCTGATTATTTTTTTAGAAACAAAAATTTAACAACTTTAGACCACAGATTTATCATCAATGAATGTTAAAAAGATAAAATCATTCTTTTGGAAAAGAATTTCAAAAAGCTTAGATGTAAAAACTTTAGATTGTTCTAGAAAACTTATAATGAAAATTTCCAGCATGTCAACATGTTCACCTACCAGAGCCAGTAACATGAAGACCATGGCTATAAAGGCTGTACCCAGCAGAATAAAGATGATCTCCCAGTCTGGGGTTTTCAAAATGTCTGAGGCGACTGTGATTCCGTTCTGTATGATGTAACCAGAGGTGGGAGGGAAAAATGGACCATTCTCAGCACACTGGGCTCCCTGGGCCATCACTCGTATATACTGCAACAACAAAAAATTCTTCAGAAAATGGAACACATAGGAAAGTATTCTCTGAATATCTTTCACCACATATAAATGAATATGGGGGAGATATCTTTTTTTTTTTTGGTACAAATTCCATTTATTTTAGAATTTAGAGTTAAAACAGTTGTTATTACTGACCATTTTCTTGTTGGCATCCGTGCTTAGAGAGAAGACATATATTCCAGGGTCCTTGAACTGGTAAGAGAACAGAGAAGCTGTAGAAGTGGTCTGAGTCATAGCTTCCACCAAAGTCCTAAATCCTCCATAATCAAACTGGTCATTCGTGTTAAACAGGTTGTTCCTTCAAGCAAAAAAAAAAAAAATTTAAAATTATTTTACAAATATTTTTATACTTCATACAATGTTCTGTATGCATGAAAAGTTGCTACTGATAAAATGAAAATATTTTGTTTTCTGACCACATTTTTAAGAGATGCTTAATAAAATCTTAAGTGCCCTTTTATTGATAACTTACACATCATAGACAGGGTACAGTGTGTTGCTGACAGAGAATAACATGTACTCTCCGTAAGTCAGACAGACCACTGGATTCTCGATTCCAGAGAACAGCGAGCCGTTATTGGTGGACGTCGCCAGCAGACGTCGGCGACCGGTGTAGATGGCGTTAATGTTGCTGTCGGCCGTAATGTTGCCAGTGATGGTTCCCTTGATGTGAGAATCTAACATTCCCAGTAGTTGGGTAGGATCTGGGTTGTACACTCCAAGGAATCCACTGTCGGTCATTTCTATGATGTGTATTGGGTAGTCTGAATTATCTCTGCTGCTACACTGCTCTGCTGTTAAGGCATTGCGGGCGTTTATCATTTTAAGGAGTCCACTCACAGCATATTCTTTCTGTAATTACAAAAAAAAAATTATATCAAAATACATTTTATTTTACTGTAATTTTGCAGATTACTGCAATCCATGATAGAGTTTGAATGTACTTAGAAATAAAGTTATATATCCTTTGAATCAACTTTCAGGTATTTTTCTTTGTACAAAAAGAAAAAAAATTCCAGTTGAACTTTAATATTACCATAATAGTGTTGTTCTTGTCTCTGAGGATAATGTGAGGCTCCAGTGGGGGTTCAGCACACTTGAATGACACTTGGTATCTCTGGGCTATTCTACATTCAAGGTTACAGAGTTCTTCAAGGTCATCAGTCTTACATAGACACATTCCCATCAGTCGGTCAAAGCTCACATATTCTTTACACACCTGTAAGATAAAGGTACAGTACATAAAATAAATTGCTCCAGAACAAATAAAACTTTGATATATACTGAAACATAAAAAAAATAATGGTTTTGAGGGGAAAAAGCATCTCTATTTGACCTGGTTCTTGCAGTAATTCTCCCATTCAGCATCAGTCAGACATTGGCCATTCTGAGCGCGTGTGGTGCCCTCCTTACAAAGGTCGTACACCTTCTTAACACAGTCTGTATTGTCTGCCAACTCAAGGAAGCCAGCTGCACATGGACATTGACGATCACTTTCCTACAATATCAACACTTATTAGTACATATATTTTCTCCCCTAAAAAACATTTTCCCTGATAAAATTTCATAGTTTGCAATTGTTCATTCTTTAGGCTTGTAAATTGACAATTAAGGCCTTCTTACCTGGAAATCTCTGCCCGCCCCCATACATTTACAGGTAGGCTGCCCCACCGAGTCCTGATAGGCCTCTCCTCCACAGGAGAAGCAGCCCTTTTGACCAGTCAGGTGGTTAAAGTGGTCAATTGGACACTGAGGACAATCAGCAATACTGCCTCCAGCCAGGTTAGGGTTATAACGACCCTGAGGACAAGGTGTCGGCTCTGAACTTCCAGCTGGGCAGTAGTAACCTATAAGTACAATCACAGGATTAGTATAAATAAAGAATCCATGGAATAAACTAAGATCATTTATTTTATTTATAGTTTTCATTGGAATAATTAAAGAACATTTACCTAAATATATATGACAAAATATTAATGCTTTAAAATTTTCTAACACTTCTAAACTTGTATTAAGAAAAAAAATTAAAGACTAATGTACAGGTAGTAGACCTTTCTAACAAAGTCCAAAATAAACTCTTGGCTTCAGAACAGAACGAACTCACTCAATATATGTAACACATAAGTAAACTCACCTTGAGGACAGATATAGGAGTTGGTCGAATTGAAGCCAAAAGCCCAGGCTAAGGAGGAGTCATTAGCCACAGGTTGGTCAGATGTAGCCAGGGCCATACAAACAGTTCCAGCTCTACACGTCTCACACACAGCTCTGTTAGGATCAGCTCCGAATGTTCCAGGTGGACACGGCTCACAGGTGTCGTTAAAGGTGGCTCTGGGGGATCCATCATACTCCTTGTATCCGAGGGGACACTTTACTGGCTCTATGGCACCTTCAATGTGGAATAGACTGTCAAGTACTCAGACGTATATATTATATAAACATTTCCAATACATTAAAGGTAATCCTGGTTACCTCAAGGATTCAACTCTGAATTGTTGCCATTCAATATTTATGATGAAATTTAAAAACAACTGAGTACCTTTTCCAACATTTCATTAACCTTTTTTCTGAATTGTCAGTAATCTCTCTTGTATTACATTCACTAACCTGCATCTGTCATGTTGCAGTCATCTAGTTTACCACAGTAGTGACCCTGGGGACACCGGATGGGTGTGGCTGACCCCTCAGGACAGTAGTAACCATAGGGACAAGGCACCTGGGACATGGATCTGTTACAGTAGTATCCTAAAACAATACACAAGATTATTTTATATAATGAACTTAATTTCCCCCTCACCATCTCAAATACACATTAACTTCATGATTTTTTAATATAACTATGTGTACTGTAACTGACCGGCCTGACAAATGGTCTCATTGTGTGACCCCTCAGGGCAGTAGTTTCCAGTCTGACACTGAATTCCAGAGTAAGTCATATTGGCATCTGGACACTTGAATCCAGCTGGACAGAGATGGCAGTCATCAATACTGGCAGCACTCTGGGTATCTCTATAATAGACATTGGTATGATTCTTAATTACATTGCATTATAATTGCATTCTAGAAAATAGGTTACTTTGGACTAGGTCAAACAGATTCTATATTTTTTAAATTGTAAACAAGTGACTTAAATTCTTGAATGAAACAATTGTTCAAAATGGTCAGAGAATCTCTTTATAAAAGTTCTAAGGCTCTTACCTGTATGTTCCCACTGGACATTCATAAGCAATGCTCGTGGCGTTCGGACAATACATTCCAACAGGACAGGGATACAGAGTGTAAGTTGTGAGATTGGCAACGGGACACATGTAGCCTCCAGGGCAGGGCAGACAGGAGGCACTGGAATTGGCCCCCTCCATGTCATTGTACGTCAGAACTGGACAGGGGTAGGGATTTCCTGCGTCACCCTCCAGACAATAGGATCCTGCGTAACATGGGATGGAGGTGGGACCCCCGGGACACAGACGGCCACCCGGACAGCTGCCACATTCTCCAGCACTCATCGCTCCCGTCTTATCAATGAAACTCTGTGGGGGACAGGATTGTGGGCTGGTGGTACCTGTTGAAAAGATTTTAAATTTGTTTCAAGCCCTTTTTTTGAAAAATTCATTCAAAAGAAACAATGCAGGAGTTAAAATGTGATCTAAAGTTCAACTGAAGACAAAACTATGAAATGACTCACCCTCTGGACAGTAGTATCCGTATGGACAAAGAGCATCTGGGGGGTCGGGACGGTCCTGTCCTCCCACACACAGGTACCCAGCGGAACAGTTACCAGCGATCTTACCTCCCCGACAGTATACACCTGTACAATAACATATACATTGCATATACATGTATATGTATTACCCTGCATTTGTTCTCAATATTCAAACAGCATAATAAAACTAAACAAGATATCAGGACAGACCTTGCTTGTGAATTCCACATCTCTATCTATTAAAAAGAATTTTTAGAAAAAGATGTTTCTGTTTTACTTTTTTTTTTACCTGATGGGCATGCTGAGCAGTCTGAGGCAAACTCGAGTCCAGTCGTGGTGTCAGTGGTGTATGTCCCATTCTCACAGAGGAATGGATCAGATGTATTACCAGGACAGTAGGAGTAGGCTGGGCACGGGATAGGGGCACTGGTGTTACCCGTACACTGGAATCCAGTGGGACATGGTAAACAGGCTTCTTCTCCTGTCATTGACTGGTAGGTTCCTAATGTGCAAGAAAATTTCAACATATCTTTGAAAACATAACCTTCAAAGAATAATTTTAAAATTATTATTTACACAATATGGTAAAAATGTAATTTGAATTTTCAATTTTTAAAATCATTTCTAATCATTTTTTTTTATATCAAAATGACTGTTTATGCATACATTAAACTTTCTCCACTTTAAATACATGCATATCCAAAATACTGTATACAGGGTTATTTTCGCCCTTTCACACTGTAAAACAAATTTGCCCCGTTTTAAATTCGCACAATCGCAGTGTTGTTTAAGAAACTATACTGAATTTTTTTAATTCACCCCTTTTTAAATTCGCCTTAATGAGGTAAGGGCGAAAAGGGCGAAAATAAAACGGGGGCGAAAATTTCCCTGTATACAGTATTCATTCAAAAATTTCAAAAGTAATCCAATCTCAAACCTGGGTCACATCCAATAGGATCAGCTGTTCCTCTGGGGCAGTAGAATCCCGCTGGACAGACATGAGTGGTTGGAGTGTTTGAATCAATCTTAGCCGAGTCTGGACAGTAGTAGCGAGCTGAACAGAGGTCAGTTGGCCCTGTCATTCCGGTGGAGCCGCAGTAGTGACCTCCCTGACATGGCCAGCAGTCGGTTTCATTACCAGCCCCTGTCTGGTTCCTGTAGGTTCCCCTTGGACAAGGCTCAGCAGTTGTGGTGCCTGCATGGACACAAAATGTCGAAACATCTTTTATTAAATTTGAGAATTCAAACATGTTGCTTTTCAAATTCTGGAAAATTACTGTTACTAATCTTCTTCTAACAATGGAGAGATGACAGAAAAATGATAATCTGCATAATAAATCACAATAGACAATGAAGTCAATACAATCTCTACGTACCAGAGAGACAGTAATGACCCACGGGACACGGTCCGTTGGTTCCGTCGTTAGGGGTGGCTGTGGTCGCGTTACCCACACATAGGAAGCCAGCACTGCAGGGTCCAGATGTGGCAGACAGTCCAGTCTCATTACAGAACTGACCCGGGCTACAGGGCAGACAATCCGTCTCATACACCAGCTGCTCATGAGGGTTGTAGGTACCTGGAAAATACAGAAAAACAACATAACAGCAAACTCAAGAAAAAGGGGGTTTTGGACTTGTACAATGTAAAATAAAGGTCTTCACTTATTTTCGTTCATCTTAATATCATAGATTCAGTAAAAATAGAATCTCCTATTCAAAATTTCTTAGCACACTAACAGCATTTTTTGGTACATTCCTACTAGGGATGTCAACGATTAGTCGACTATTCGACTGTCAGTCGAATGGACCGACTATCGAATAATGAAACAACATTCGAATATTAAATAAATGCAAGAAAAAGGGGTGATAATGAAATTTCCATCTCAAAATTTTAAAAGGTCCTTCCTCAAAAGGGTCCTTCCTCAAACTGTACAGCTGTATAATGTATGTCCTCAGACGAATAAGAGCTCAAACACAGTCACAGTATAAAAATAATTTTCGTCATTGCACTTATGGAAAATACAGTAATTACATACCGCGATAATTATTTCTCATTCACTGAATTTTTTTGTTTTTGTACGTAGTAAATTATGCAACGCTATACTGGGCTATGAAAATAATTTAATTGACTTATACCAATTATATTTATAAAATCTAGGAAATTCAAATGCTTAAGAACACACAATATTTGCATAGCCGTGAAGTTTTAAAGTTCGATAATTATTAACACAATAATCTTACATAAAAGACATTTTGATACATAGCTTGGGCAATCATGAATTGAACAAACAGTATTTAACATTTTCATCGGAGGTGTGGGTAGTGTGTGTTTCAGGCTTGGGGCGAATTACATTGTAAAGTAATGCATTACATTACTATTACTTCAACAATTTGGGCATTAAATTATGATTTCCATTACACTATTTTCTTAAAGTAATGCATTATATTACCATTACTTTAGTAAAGTAATGCATTACCATTATCATTACTTTTGGGGTTTTTTAAACTTAGAAATTCATACCAAACTTTTCGGGTTTTTTTTCATAAGTATGTATATCCACCCCCTTCAAAACTAAACATGATAAATAATAATTCAAATTTGATTTCTGGTTGTATATATTACATTGTCAATAACTTACATTCACAGAAAGTTCAAACTTTTAAATTGTCAGTTATACAACAGTTGTACAATATCCCCTTTTTGTTTAACTATTGATGTGATGAAGCAATTTAAGTTTTGGGGCACTTTAACTCCTAGCTGCCTAAATATCTAATAATAAAACATATATGCTATTTTGATTAGTACCTTATAAATAAAAATGCATTGACAAACTTTTTGAAAAAGTAGACAGGATGTACATTTTGATATGCTAATCATATAATGCCCGAATGTCTTCTATTTTCTTTGGTACAATGAAATTTTCAGGGTCAGTACAAGCTAGACCAGCTTAATTATTAATGTTTTAGAAACACATTCAGGAGAAAGGGACTGGTAATTTGGTGCATTTCTCCAAACAATGCATTGTTTTAATTGTTACATAACCCAGAGGCTTAGTGTGTTTTGATGACACTCTACTATTCAAAAGGTGGCAATTATCAGTTTACACTGTACATTAATTAGTGTAATATGTGATTTTTTTTTAAAGTTCTTCTAAAACTTTTTATATAATTCTTTGAAAACAATTCTTATCTGAAATAAGTTTGAAAAATTAAATGTAAGGAAAGTGTAGTAGTGTACAGACTTTTAACAGAATAAAAAGATACAGAAATTTTATTTAAATAGGTTAACTTTTAATTTAATTTCATAATTTGCAAAAAAAAATATTAAAAAAAATAAATGATAAAAAAATAATAACTTAAACAATTATTTCCCTTATCCATATCCATATTATTTTCTTAAAATAGGTACATACAAAATAATGCTTTGTAATACTATGTTATGCCAGCATTACACTTGATTTTATGAAGTAATGCATTACCATTACCATTACATGTATGTTTATGCAAATTTTCCAATTTATTTTAATTAGGCATCACTATATAAAAAATGCACATTACTATCGCATTACCTTTAATATTTTGACATCCCTAATTCCTAATGCATTGCAATGCATATAAGTTTACCCCTATTAAAATTAGCATTACCCCAAGCAACCTTGGTATGATCACAGGTCGCCCGTTTCCATTTTTTTAAATTTTCCAATTTATTTTAATACATTTTTGGAATGTAAAGATGTCTTTCAAAAAAAATATAAGCACTGTGCATATAAAAAATTTTCACTTGCCATGAAGGCCTAAATAAATAGGGTCAAATAACCCTGGACTGAATTAATCAGGTGTTATATTACAGTGGACACCCAACATGGCTGTCTAGCAAGAAAACGATATTATGATCAGAAAGTTGTAAAATGTTCGATGAAGATTATTACTAATATTTAAGGTGAAAATTAATATTTTGACATCCTGCAATTTGAACATGTCCACAGGAAAATATGTTTTGAAGGTCTAATAAAGATTTAAAATATTAAACCAGCTATTTGGGCGAGCCAAACTGAAAATCTTGTCATTTCAGGGTGGATAAGTTTACCCTGCCCTATCCTACTAACCTAAAGGACAAGGTGCCCCATTGCCTGAAGTTCCATTGGTGCAGTAGTACCCAGCAGGACAGGGAAGTGTGTCATTCATTCCTTGGTTTGGACAGGTTCTACCAGCAGGACAGGTTAAACAAGCACCTGGAAATAATCAGATATTAAAACTCAAACTGTAATTTTGATGCACTATAACACAGTGTTTTTAATGTTTCCAACAAAATGCTACTGACAGCATCAGCCTATGTACTTAATGCCTCTTACCCAGTCCCTCCGTTGGTCCGTAAGTTCCAATGTCACACTTAGTTTCCTTGACAGCCCCCTCTAAGCAGTAGTGACCTACAGGACAGATGTAACCTTTGACATTATCAGCGGGGTTAGAAATGTCTGAACCCTGTAGACAGATATACCCAGCACTGCAGGGCAAGCTCACTCCTGAAAAAAAAATTTATAAATTGTAAACAATGTAAATACATTATAATTCAAATATAAGATAAACTATTAAAACAATCAGGAATTTTAAAACAGCCTTTCTAATGTTTTACTACACAAAATATTTAAACAAATCAAAATCATCTTTCAGAGGTGCTGTAGAAGTTACCATTCTTTGAGCTGTTGGTGGTACAGTATCTCCCAGGGCTACAGATCTCACAGTTTGTGACATTGACGTTTCCTGTATTGACCGCCATTGTGCCGGAGGGGCAGGGGGTGGGGAGGTAGCTTCCCTCGGGGCAGTAGTTACCAATAGGACAGATGTAGGCTGATGGATTTGGCTCTGTGTTGTTACCAAGACAGTAGTACCTATGAAAACATGGACAAAAGTTAAAGCCATCACATGTCTGAAGTAGGCTTGTAAATACAATTTTCAGCCTTTCATATTCCAATTCGAAAACATAATCCTATATCATTTGTTTAGAGTAAGTTAGGCCCAACATATAGCTTCAAACAAAATTATAATATATCTTGTAGTAAAGCTTTACCACTTAGGCCCAACACACAGCTTCAAACAAAATTTTAATAATATATCTTGTCGTAAAGCTTTACCACTTTTCCCTAGGCATGCACTGGTATGTGACTTAATAAGACCTACCCTGCATAACAAGGTCCCTCAGGAGCAGGTAACCCTGAGCTCTGACAGTAATATCCGGGAGGACACCACTGACACTCTGTCTCATTGACCCTCATTGTTCTATTGTTGTAGGTTCCTGGGGGACACGGGTACTGATTGTAACGCTCGGTCTGGGTGGGGCAGTAGTAACCCTCAGGACAGGTGTAGTTAGTCAGGTCTCCCACGGCAGTCACACTGTTGTCACAGTAATAACCTGAGGTGTAAAGAATATTTTAAATTACAAATATTATAACCAATTTTTGTTTTGTTTTAATGTCATGAAAAAAAAATCAAAGTAGTAAAATAAAAGTAACACTGAAGAACATTATGTTCACTTTAATTCTAAATTTTTCTGTGCTTGTAATATTTGTGGAATAAAATCCTCATGAAAATATTGAAAACCGAAATTTAAGTATGTGTGTATTCTTAGTATACCTTCTGGACAGATTTTGCATGAGTCTTTTTCATATTCATTCTGGAAATATCCACTGGCACACCTGATGGGGGTACTTGTGTTGGTCAGGCAGTAGTGTCCCGGGGGGCAGCGATAGTCGTAAGGGTTAGGCACAGACTGACCGGAGGGACAGTAAAATCCTGGGTCACAGGGTCCACTCACAGCACTGAGGCCTGTACCATTACAGTACATACCACCATCACACGGCGTACACTGGGCATCTGACTGGAGGCGAATAATAGGACCATACGTTCCATTTCGGCAAGGCTCTGGAAGTCCACTGCCCATGGTACAGTAGTGACCTACTGGACAGTCCACTTGTTGTATAGAGGTTGACCCCTCGGGACAGTAATAGCCGGCTGCACAGTCTCCTGTAGGAATACCCAGTCCTGCTGTCTGGCAGTATTTACCAGGGGTACACTTGGTCATCTCCCATGATCCTTCTGGACAGAAATAACCTGGTTGACATTGGCCTCCAGTGGTTGTTGGCTGCAGTGAAAAACAAATACATGGTGCTTTAATATGACTTATTTCTCAGAGGAGCTATTAGAGAACAAAGCTTTAAAACCTTGACAAAAATTATACAGAAGTTCTGAAAGAAATTGTTAAAGAGACCACTTGTTAAGCTTACCGTGCTGATAGAGGACCCATTGGTACAGTACCAGCCGACTGAACAATTTCCAGTGGGGTAGGCATTCCCTGGCCCCTGGCAGTACATTCCCTGGGTACAGGGCTGACAAGCAACATCACTGTGCTGGGTGGTCAGATTGTTGAAGGTTCCCGCTGGACATGGATGTTCATGTGGATCTGTTGTATTAAGTGGACAGTAGTACCCTCCTGGACACAAGAATGGTGAGTAGTCTGATGTGTTGGCATAGCAGTAATAACCAACTGGACACATCTTACAGGCCTTCTCATTGCTTAGATCTTGGTAGGATCCAGCTGGGCAGCCAATGGGATACTCTGTACCTTCTGGACAGTAGTGACCAGTGGGACACTGGTGACCAATGATTGGGTGGACAGTTCCTGTAGGACACTGACTGTCATTCAGCATCAGAGGGTTGGCTTTGTCCACTCCTGATACACAATAATAGCCATCCATACACATACCAGTGGGGGTAGTCAAATTCACACCTGTAAAAATCAAGACAATCCACTTACAAATCACTTAATAGTCAAATTCACACCTGTAAATTTAAGACAGTCCACTTCCTACTTTGAATACATGTATGAAATAATTTTCTTCATGATCTTTAGGTTGCTAAAGATTTGATTTGCCCTAACCATGATAGTAATCCCCTTCTTACCTTGACAATAGTATCCTCCAGGGCATGGTGTACATTCTGAATCCTTGCTAAGACCGGTCACATTACTGTAGGTTCCTGCGGGGCAGGACTTCCAGTCATAGCCAGTACCATTAGGACAGTAATAGCCCTCAGGACATTCTGTCTTGGAGGAAGCTGCATTTCCTGCCACGGTCAGAGCTGGTACACAGTAATATCCTGTAGGTTTAAATGGAAATGTCAAGTCAATTTCATACTCTACATACAAAGGTATATTTTTTGTTTTAAATCAGAATTTGCCTTCTTCCAGCACCCCCCCCCCCCACCCCAAGAATCAAACCACTGTACACTGACCTTCTGGGCAGACAGTGCAGGATGCGGCTCCATCGTGGTCAGCATGAGTCCCTGCTGGACAGTCCTGGGGTACATCGCTCCCTGTTGGACAGTGTTTGGCTGCTGGACAAATGATCTCTGTTTCCAAACTAGATCCAGAGGGACAATAGTAACCTGGAATACAACCATTAAAAAATTCATGATTAATACCATTAATATTGAGATGTTAGTTGAAAATAAATTTTAATCTTTTTCATTTTAAAACTTAATTCTTTTTTTTTTTTTAGAAACAAAGAGGATAATGCTAAAGTGTTGCCTTTTTCAGGCCAGTTAATTTTTTGACACTTTTCAGAAACAGTCTGTATTTTTATATTATATCTTTACACTACACAGTACCATACCTTCTTTACAGGGTCCTGAGACTGCAGTGAGCCCTTGTCCATTACAGTAGTATCCTGGTGTACAGTTCCAACAGTCCGCGGCGGTCATCAGTCCAGTTATGTTAGAGTAGGTACCGTTAGGACAGGGGGTGGGGTTCTGTGTCCCCTCTCCGCAGTAGTAACCCTCAGTACAGATGATCTCGGTAGCGATCTTGGACCCAGGTGGGCAGTAATATCCAGGCTGACATTTACCAACAACAGTCAGTAAACCTGTAAAAAAATAATGATAACTGGGTTTCAATATTTCTTTGCATGGCAGAAAATTCATAAGTAGTTTTATTGTTGAAGTACATGTACACTGTATATTCTTGTAATTACTTTAATCCTATTGTCCAAACATAATGTTTTTATTATTCATTACAAATGTATAAGAAAACTGATTCATGGCAATGCAATTTGAAGATGAACATTCACTTAGAAATGTCTGATTATCTTTGATTATGAAATTAAAGTCAAATACAGATAAAATCTTAATTATCCAACAACAATAAAAGTATTACACTAAAAAAGGTTTTGTCAATAAATATTTACCAGTTTCATTACAGAAGTACCCTCCAGTACAGTTAAGACACTGGCTTTCCTCCTGCAGTCCTGGGGCAGGGCTGTAACTTCCCTCGGGGCAAGGGATGGGGTCAATTGTTCCCTCCGGACAGTAGAAAGCAGCTGGACACTGGTCAGCATATGGGGCTAGGGAAAACAAAATTCACATTGTAAAATTTAATAGAATTCTCATGATATAGACAGTATCTAGTTGTTTTGTCAGATAATAAAGTTGGTGAGATAAACTAATTTTTATTGAATAAATGTATATGCTGAAGACATATTGCTGTGTTACCCTGTGCAGGTGTTGTAGAATCTGCCCCAGTCTTGCAGTAGTAGCCTCCATTACACAATCTGAGGGGCGTGGTCAGACCTGTCACATCACAGGCCCAGCCTCCCACACATGCTGAGCACTCAGAGGAGTTCGACAGACCTGAAACATGTCACAATTATATTATTGTATATCTACAGAAAAATAAAACGAAATTTATTTTAATATATAATACGATATTTACACCAAATTATTCAAATTTAACAGTGTTTAGATCTTCTGTATGAAGTGAGTATTTGACATTCAAACATTTTGAAATGGAACTGAATTCATATTTATATGCATTTACCAACTTAACTTTTCTTTCATATTCAATTTGTATAAGAAGTACTTAGTGCAAGTCTAAAGGAGATACCTGTTCTGTTGTTGAATGTTCCCTTGGGACATGGATATTGTTCTGCGTGCTCCGTTCCATTAGGACAGTAGAATCCTTCAGGACACACAGTGTTGGCGTAGTTGACCACTGGACCGAAAGTGGCATTACAGTAATAACCCTCAGGGCAGCTCTTACATGAGGACATCACTGGATCATCCTGAATTTTAATATTTGTACAATGTTATCTTATGGTATAATACAACATGAAAACAATGCATGCCATAGGATGCTCACAACAAGAAAGTAGGTTACTTACAGTTACTTTCCAAACATAAAACCTTTTATTACAGCCTATATTCGACCGGAGACTGAAATCTTTACCTGGTATGTCCCTGAGGGGCAGGCCTCGGGTGCTGACTTTCCTCCCACACAGAAGTACCCTGGCTGACAGCTGTAATTAGCTGGAGTGGCCGAGACCTGACCTGCGGGGCAGTAGTAGCCGGGGTCACATGGACCAGACACGTCAGGCAGTCCTTCACTGCCACAGTACTTTCCTGCAAAATAAAACATTTCAACTTGCCAAGAGAGCCTGAAAGTGTACTTTTATAGATAAATATAATCACATTAATTTGTAACTTAATCTTAACTATGCCTGTAGTGAAAAATAATCTACTATACTTATTAAAATACATATATGTGAAGTAGTCAATGAATAGATGTTTGTTTCCCAAAACAATTGTTTCCCAAAACAATTCATTGATTATGAAGGTCCTCTTTCAAAATAAAACAAGAGGCCCACGGGCCTTATAGGTCACCTGAGTATCATGTAACAACTTTCCAGCGATTGTATTTGGTTCGTGTTTTAAGCCAAAAGCCATGAAATTCACGAATTTTGAAAGAGGCACCATTGCTTATCAAAGGGCAGATTTCAAAGCATTAATTTATTTTTAGTCAAAGTACCCCCTTGGTACCCCTGACCCAGCAGCCCTGAAATTATCTATTTTGAAAGAGGACCCTTTCTTCATTATAAGGCCAGCATTTTTTTTATGTTTAGGTTTGAGTTATGAACATGAGAATAAAAAAGTCCCGAAGGAAAAGGAAATAAATTTTTTTGATAAATCAATTATTAACATTTGTACATTCTTTTTTTATGCTATCCTAATAGGCTCCTTACCACTGGACACATAATGCTTACAAATAGGAAAGTAGAACATTTAATTGCTTATTTCATCATCTGCCAGTTTGGGCCAGTTATATAAATTTTGTGATGTTGATCAAAATATATTTTAAAAAATCAATTCTTTAAAAGTCTTTCAATACATCTTCATTTTCTTAATATGTGTTAGGTGAATGTGTAGACATTGTTCTAAAATTTACTTGATGCCTAAAATCATAATTCCTATCATAAAACAGACAGGAAGTATTGGGGAGTAGGGTCAACATTTTTTTAAGTGTAAAATAATTTTTCTGGCTGATACAAATGATACTACATATATTTGTATATTCTTG
Organism: Saccostrea cuccullata; assembly: GCF_032062105.1. Taxonomy (NCBI): domain Eukaryota; kingdom Metazoa; phylum Mollusca; class Bivalvia; order Ostreida; family Ostreidae; genus Saccostrea; species Saccostrea cuccullata. Next base: position 20,154 of record NW_026923817.1, on the reverse strand, counting down.
CCTTTTAATAGTTGAATTCTTTTTTATTTCTTCACTTCATGTTATTGTTTATTTCTTCCTCAAATGGACTTCACTTCTCCCATAGTTTTATTCCTTACATCTGATGCATAAGCAACCATTTTCTGAAGAATGATGCTTAGACTGTAAGCTATAATAGAGACCTAAACAATGTCCCTGGCAATATGCAAAAGCTACCACGGGCAGTTTAAAACCTGGGGGAGGAAAATACATGTAATTTACAGTTACTTTTGAAACGAATACATAATTATATCACCAGCATGTCATTGTGCAACAAAGTCGTCAGCATTTTATTTGTCCTTTGAACGGGTGAAACGTTTTGAATGGCACTCTTATCGATGAATTTTACACTAAACCATGCTAAATTCTTGGATCTAGCTTTATTTACCCGCCGTTTCAGGTCTAAAAACCCGAAGTGCGAGTTCGTAAATTTGAAATCTCGATCCCGACTCAAATTTGACATCAGAAAGAAAATTTTTTTTATTTTTTTCTAAAAGTTCAAAACCTTGAGCGGAGGGTTTGTAAAACTGAAAATAAAATAAATCATGGCCTTAGATATGTAATTAGATCATTAGCATATTAACCAAGAGCAAAGGATAAGATGTTCAAAGAATTCATACATTTCACTATATAATCATTAGAGCCCCACCCTAAAACAAGAACCCCTGACACTGGGGCCATAAAATTCACAATTTTGGTAGAGACACTCTTGCTTATCATAACTATGTACTTAGTTAGTTTATTTAATACCCAGGAGCAGAGAACAAGATTTTCAAAGAATTAATGTATTTTCACTATATAATCAATAGAGCCCCGCCCTAACACCAGAACCCCTGACCCTGGGGCCATAAAATTCACAATTTTGGTAGAGGCACTCTTGCTCATCATAACTATGTACTTAGTTGGTTTATTTAATACCCAGGAGCAGAGAAGAAGATTTTCAAAGAAATAATGCATTTTCACTACCTACTTATTTAGCCCCGCCCTAGCACTAGAACCCCTGACCCTGGGGCCATGAATTTCACAATTTTGATAGAGGACTCATTGCTGATTACAATCATGCAAACAGTTTGACTGCTTGATGTCCAGGAGTAAAGTAGAAGATTTTTAAAGATTGCACTACTTTTAGTGGTTTTGGCCCCACCCCTCAGGCCCCAGGGGGGCAGGGATCATGAAATTCACAATTTTTGTTCCCCTTCACCCATAAGTGCTTTGTACCAAATTTGGTTGAAATTGGTTCAGTGGTTGCAGAGAAGAAGCTGAAAATGTTCAAATGTTAACGCACGACGAACGACGCACGACGACGGACGAAAACGGATAGCAATAGGTCACCTGAGTTTACTCAGGTGACCTAATGAAAACATATCAGAGGATCTTGAGCCACTCACCGAGTTTACAGATCTTGCAGGCTGAGGCCACACTACTGAGGATCACATCCAGATAGTAACCTATGGGACAGGGAGTGGGGATGCTGCTACCTGTGGGACAGTAGTGACCCTGGGGACAACCACCACCAGTAGAGCCATCAGGGGGAGAGGACAGGATGGTACTTCCATTACAGTAGTACCCTGGAAAGAAATAAAATCAATCAGTGAAAAATCTTGTATTTGTTCACTTGAGGAAATATTCCACATAATGAAATTCTGTGCTAATTTTTAAGGCAAATCCCTAAAATTGTGTCTAACTGCAAATTCCACTTTATATGGTATGCATACATTTCCCTTTAACCAGATTCCTTTATCAACTTCATTGATTATCACATCAATGTCAAGAATTAAAGTCTGGGATCTTTTCTGTTTACTTCTCTTACCTTGTGAACAGTTTCCAGTTGGTTCACTTAGCCTCTCACTGAAGCAGTATTTCCCACCTGGACATTCTATGGCCGCTGGACTTCCTTCTGGGCAATACTGACCCCTAACACACTTTCCTCCCTGGGTGGGATCAGTGGGCATGGTCGCCACAGAACCACCAGAGCAGTAGTAGCCAGCGCTGGAATTATTTATAGAAGATTAATATTATACACCATCAAAAGAGAACAGCCTATTTCATAGTTTTCAAATACGCCTGTACTGTGAAATCACTAATTTTCGTGGGGGGGGGGGGGGGGGTGTGTCAATTTTTGTGGTTTTCGTGGTATGAAGAGACCCACGAAATTTATATCTTCCACGAAATGCAATTTTTCACATGTATTACTACTGAACAATTCTTCAATCAGGAATTCAAATCCCCGTGAACCAATACATTTTCTTCAAACCACAAAAATCTGACCCCTCGAAAATATGTGATTTTACAGTATTTTGTCCTCACAACAACTAAACAACTAGAAGTGGTGTCTGTTTTTTTTTTTGTTCCTGGGTATATAATTACAGTCATTTTTTCAGCAGGAAATGATAATTTTATCACCTTCATGTATAAGAAACTATTTTGTACCTGCAGTTGTTTGTAGGGGCAGACAACCCTGTGGTTTGACAGTAGGTACCCGGGGTACAGCTTAGACATGCGCTGGAGTTGGTCTGCATCGTGGCGGGATTAAACGTTCCAGCGGGGCAGGGATTTTCTGTGTCTGACTGTGTACCAGCAGGGCAGTAGTAGCCTGAGGGACAGGGCTTGTCACTGTAGTCTGTAGAGTTCACCAGGCAGTAGTAACCTGTAAAGATTTAATTCATTGTACACCAAAGACAGCAATTCCCTCAATGAAACCATTATATTTACATTTTGCAAGAACAAATGTACACATTTAGTTGCCAATTTAAAATAAATTCCAAACCTTTGCAGATCATGGCATGCAAAACATTCAACTAACGTAAATGATATGTTGACTTAAGTTAGACCTACCTGCAGGACACGTTTTACACACACTCTGTCCAATTTCATTCTGATATTTTCCTGCTGGACACTCCACTGGCAGCTCACTTCCCAGAGGGCAATGGTATCCCATGGGACAGATGTCTCCATAGCCTGTGGAGGCAAGAAATATCATGAATCAAATCTAACAAAACATTTACACATACAAAACTCATGTACTTTCAGAGCACCTGTTTCGAAAAGTAATCTGTCATGCCTTTAAATTCACCAAATTCTCATAATCTATGGCAATGTACCCTAGATATGGTTTGATTTTTTCCTGTTTTGTTTATTTACCTGTATGACCTCCAAGCAGGTTACAGGTGTTGTTTGCTGTGGTGTTGGCCGCGTTGTCAGGGTTGGGTTGGTCCACTCCTGACTGACAGTAGTAGCCTGGGTCACATGGTCCGGTCATGTTAGTGGCTCCCTCTACTGAGCAGTAGTAGCCTCCATCACAGTCCTTACACTGGGTCACCTAAATATGACAACAGGTCAAAGGTCAGCAAATCCCTATTGCCTAATTTTTTTCAAACAGAAAGGTTTTAGGATTTTATCGTTTCAAAAAATATTGAGTACGTTTAAATTGTTACCAAGTTTTACCTCTATGTAATATTTCAATTAACACCTGCCATTTTCATCATAATGTAAGAAATTTGAAAAATGATTTTAGATAGTTACTTTCAAGTAATAATTCTATAGTCTACCTGGAACAAGTTGGTTTGTTGACTGTAGGTTCCTTTGGGACAATGTTTCCAGTCCATTCCAGTTCCACTGGGACAGTAGTAGCCAGCTGGACAGTCAAAGTGACCAGAGGTTGGAATTCCAGCTGTCACATTCTCTGGCAGACAGTAAAATCTGTAATCATAATCCAAAATTTATATTATTCAAGGAATTTATGGAAGTGAATCTAAAGATTCAGAAAACTAGTATATTCAACTGATTTATAAAAAATTAAAATTGTAACTGACCCATTGGGGCAGATGTTGCATTGCCATTGTCCTGTCTGGTTGGTAAAATACCCTGGAGCACAGGACTTGGGCTGGTCACTACCCTCTGGACACACCAGCCCGATGGGACAAATGACAGCCATACTACTGGTAGAGCCGGTGGGGCAGTAGTAACCCTGGGTACAGTTACCCTCCTCTGTGGTCAGTCCCGCCTGTTGGCAGTAGTATCCAGCTGTACAGTTGGTACACTCTGATGAGGAATTAAGGCGAGTTGTGTTGGAGAAAGTACCAGATGGACACTTGATTGGGGTATGTGTGCCTGGAAAATATAAACATAATATCTGTGAAATAAAGTGGGGAAACATAATATACTGTAGTACTAAATTTATATTGAAGTTGCATTTTTGTATTGAAATACAAACATTGTCTGTGTGACATCACGTTCATATTTCATTTATATGTGAAATGCAAAAATGCACTTTGTATTAAGAACTCTGTTAGGAAAATAATTGTGCAATGTTATTTCATATTTATTTGTCTAACAGAACTGATATCACAGAATAACTGACTCACCTTCAGGACAGTATTTGCCCGCGGGACAGATGGTAGGAGCCATGTTATCTGATCCTGCTATACAGTAGAAGCCTGCAGAACACAGTCCTACAGGAGCAGTTAGTCCTAGGCTGTCACAGTACCAGCCTGTAAAAATACGGAATAATCTTAAAACATTCTCATCAATTGTAAATTTAAATTCTGACTAAAAACAAAAAAACTTTTAAAGAAAACAAGACCTTTACATTATTAAGGTAAATTGTTTATAATTAGGAAACACCTACCTTTGGTACAGGGAGTGCAGTCTGTCATGTTCATCAATCTAGTCGTGTTGGAGTAAGTTCCTGCTGGACACTTTGTGGGCTCTGTTGACTGTTCTGGACAATAATGTCCCACAGGGCATTCATAGGCATCAGCATTCTGCATTGGGGCTGCTGTTTTTGCTCCGGTTCTGCAGTAGTACCCAGCACCACAGGGTAGGTAGGGATTAACAGTGGCTGCGGGGCAGTAGTATCCCCCGAGGCAGGGGAAGCACTCTGAGTCAGCTCTCAGTCCAGTGTCATTGTTATAGGTGCCACTGGGGCAGGGGAATTCTGTAGATACCTTGGTGCCATTCTGACAGTAATGACCTATAAAAATAAAGATTACAAGTTTTCAAATAGCTAACTTCTTTCTACAATTCTTAATACAGAACAAACAATAAGTGTAATTTCAAGCTCTAGGCCCTAAAGATTGTAATCAATGTAGTTTTCCCTTGGAATGAAATTCTGAAAAATTTCTTTAAAATGGCACCAATTTGTGATACAGAATTGTAAATTCTCAATTATCTAAAGATGTTCTCTCATGATTAACCTAGTTATTGATTTTTTTCAAAAAATTCTTTATTTTGATTCAAAACTAAATTGACATTCATTAAAAGGACAGCTTACCTTCAGGACAGACATAGGTAGTGTAGTTAGTGATGGGTCCTACAGAGCTGTCACAGTAGAAACCAGCGGGACACTCCTTACAGGTAGCCTGTCTGATCTCGTCCTGGTAGAAGCCAGCACTACACAGCTGATAGAGACTAGATCCCACAGGACACATGTACCCAGCCGGGCACTCATAGGCACTGGGGTTACAAACAGTCTGGCCAGTAGGGCAGTAATAACCTGAAAATGATTCAAAATTCTTCTACACTTTTTGAAAGAAAAATCGTATTTTCTACACTGCAGTAATCAAAAAAAGGAAAATATATATTTATATTCTTTCATAATAAATGAATAACGATACAGAATAACATGCAAAAATTCACGAACAACAGAAATTTTTACTGTATAAAATTTATTATTTTTACAGAAATTCAACATTTAAAGATTTAAATCAATGAACTGCTACTTTAGAGCAAAATGCCATTTTCTAACAAACTAATTCTTATATAAAATTCCTGTACAACAAACCTGCATCACACTGTCCGTCCACAGCACTGAGTCCACTGCCATTACAGTAGGAGCCTGAGGTACAGGATATACAGTAAGACAGGTTCTGGGCACTGTAGCTGGGCTGGAAGAATCCTGGGGGGCAGGGCTCAGCGACAAAGCTTCCCTCCACACAGTAGTGGCCAGGGGGGCATCTGTCACCTGTATCATTGAATATTCTAATTAATCAACTGGAATACTCCAACTACATGCACATTTTAAAAGTGTTCTAGAATTAACAGTCTCCTATTTTTTAACCTAACAAATGTATAATGTTATTGGTAGATACTGTAGGCAGTAAACTTATCACCTGGCCCTATGGGTGTTTTTATTAAATTGCAATTGGTTGATACTGTAAACAGTAAATCTGTTAATTGGTTATGTAATATATTTACCCCCTGTTCCTGTGGGTGTGGCTGTGGTAGAGTTGGTGGTGCAGTAGTAGCCACTGGAACAGTTACCACGTGGTGCTGACATCATATTGCTGTCACAATACTGACCAGGATCACATCCAGTGGGAGCTGAGCTTCCTCGGGGGCAGTACTGGCCTGAATAAAGGATTTTTTTTTTCAGTCAATTAGGAAATCAAATTATAAAAAAAAATCTTTCAACAAATTCTCCAGTCTTATTCAATATAAAATGGAAAAAAAATTCAAGTGTGTTTTTATTTTAAATTAATACAGTTTTTTATAGTGGAAAAACTGCTAGCAGTAAATTGTGTAAAATCAAATTTGGTGGTTAGTTAATTTGTTTGAAATAAAGACTAACCCGCGACACACATTCCTCCCTCTGGTGCTGAGGGCTGAGCCAGGTAGGACTGTAGGGTACAGAACCATCCAGGGTCACACTGATCTGTGGGGGTACTGAGACCTGGGAACCCACAGTAGTACCCAGGGGTGCAGGGGGAGCAGGCAGAGTCATTAGCCTGACCTGTAAGAAATACAAACACTCACATTATAAAATTTTTCTAAATTGTCAAGGCATCCTTAAAGTTTATGATTTCCTGTTTCTTAAAAATATATATGAAAAAATTAATTTAAAAATTTTTTCATTAATTTACGAACAGAGACAATTAATATAAATGTAAGGCATACAGTGACAGAAATAAATTTTCAATTAAACAGAATTTGAGATTCTTTCCCCGTGGAAAAAAGTAAATTAAAAATTAAAACATACATGTATAAGCCAAATCAGGATCTTTTTTTTTACATGAAATTTTTGACCCTGTCTTACCTGTGTGGTTGTTAAAGGTGCCCTTGAGACAGGGGTACTGAGTGTCATACTGGGTAGAGGTGGGGCAGTAATGGCCTGAGGGGCAGGGCTTGTCTGTGTAGGTGGTGCTGTTGGCAGTACAGTAGTAGCCAGCGGGGCAAGCTGTACATGTCGCCTGGTTTGTCTGGTCCTGTAAAAAGTCAATTCATTGTTATCTGAATCTTGTAGAAATATTTTTTTCATTATTGAAATATTCACCAAATTATGAAAATACATCTTACAAAAATTACATATGTGTACGCTAAATGTATATTTTCACCTGATAGGTTCCAGCAGGACAGCCCTCTGGCACCACAGTAGCTCCTGGACACTTGTATCCCTGAGGACATATGCCCCCTACACCTGTGTGGTTGCCGGTTGGAGTAGGTGTATCCACTCCCTCTGTGCAGTAATATCCAGGACTACAGTCCCCTGCTGGGGCAGTCAGGTTTGTCACGTCACAGAATTTACCACCAGTACACTGCTGGCAGGAGCTGGAATCGGTCAGTCCCAGCACATCACTAAAGGTTCCTGCTGGACAGGCTGATTCATTCCTTCCTGTGCCAGCTGGACAGTAGAATCCCTTGGAACAGAGGCTGTATCCTGAACTGGAGTTGCCTGAAAATGGAATATTCAGTCAATGAGTGTGGAAAGCAAGTTTGCTGTTTACCTCATAATATGACAAAATTTTCCCACTCTGTTCATCTACACAAATGTCTGTATTTTTTTTTTACTAAGTACAGTCAAAACTCATTATCTCAAACCTGACTGGCACATGAAAGATTTTTGAGATAACCAATGATTCCTGATATCAAGGTTAAAGTACACAAAGAAAAAGAAGTAGCTGGGACTTTCTAAAATCATTTTAAAAGACACATTGTATGTGATATATCCAAGTTCATGATAATGAAGGTGAACTCTATCTATTTATTGGAATTCAAGATAAAGTTTACCTGCAATGACCTCCTCTGGAACACAGTAGAAGCCAGCTGGACAGGTGAGACAGGTGTCTTGTTGAGTCAGATTGGTGAAAGTTCCAGGTACACATGGGACAGGTGACCCGGACCCAGCGGGGCAGTGGAGACCAATGGGACAGGGTGTGGCCACTGGGTTAGGTACACTGTCTCCTCCAGGGCAGTAAAATCCAGGATCACAATCAGCCACATAGGTGGTCAAGCCTAAAAATGAATGAACAAATGAACTTTATGCATATCATAATTCTTAGGACCGAACTGCAATACAGTTGTATATTTAAGTGTGAAGTTAATAAGGAGTGCTGCAAATTGATCCTTTTCACTTTTTCATTCAGAATTTTCCATATCTAACAGCATTAGTATCTAATAGTATCTAATATCTATTCATAATTTCCTAAATATACCTGTATCATTGCAGTATTTTCCAGGATCACATGAGGTACACTGCGTTACATTGGCCAATCCCTGGGTGTTGGAGTAAGTTCCCTGGGGGCAGGGAGTGGGATTGCCTGACCCATGGGGACAGTAACTGCCTGCTGTACAGATATCTTGTTGGGAACTGTTGGACTGAAGCACACAGTAATATCTGAAAAGATACAGATTAAGATGTTTTAATAAGTTTCTCACAATATGAAATTTGAAAGGAGAGAGACTTATATAACATACACATGTAGAAAGGTACAGTGTGTATAATTATAAATTATTGAAGATTTAAGATGTGAGAATTGATAGTCAATAAACAAAAGCTGTGTGAATGAAAAGTTCTGTAAAATGTATTAATTAAGACAAAAGACTTTAATGTTATTTTTTTCTGAGAAAACATAACACTAACCCTGCATCACAGAGTCCACTGGTAGTTGTCATGGCTGTCTGTTCACAGTAACTTCCAGCTGGACACAGAATACAGTCCACTTCTCCCTGTAGGCCTGTGGAGTTACTGTAACTTCCTTTGGGACAAGGGACAGGATTAGTGGTCCCCACTGGACAGTAGTAGCCCTCTGGACAAATGTTGGCATCTACCCCTAGTGTCGAAATAAGAACTCTCCATAAACATTGAAAATCCTTTTCCAGCTCAGATCAGTGTTTGAGAACAAGGATACTTTATGTCATATTTAAGTTCTCCCAGATCAAGAAAATTAATTTTGCTAATAAATGTATGGTGGTTAGCAAGAATTTTTTAAAACTTTATGTGCTTTACATTTATTATTTAAATAACAGCAGTATATAATATCCAAAGAATTAGCTAAACAATTGATGTGAAATGAACACAGCATTATCCATTAGTTTTTTCCCTTATTCACAAGGAAGGGGATATAATTCAAAATCCCTGAAACTCCTTTTTAGTCCAATTTGTAAAACTAAAGTAAAACAAAATGGCACAAAACAGTCTTCAAAACCAAAATTAAAATTTGATTAAATCAGACTCCTACCTTGTATTGGTGTGGAGATGTTGGCATTTTGTTTACAGAAGAAGCCTGAGTCACACTGGCTGACAGGAGTTACTATTCCTGGTGTGGGGCAGTAGTAACCCCCGGAGCATGGAGAGCACAGACTCACATCAGTGATTCCTAAAGATATATAGCAAACACAGAGTGAAAAGCAGCAATCCTTTACAAATAATTAGAAATTCCTAATTATCACTGCTTGGATACAAATTAATGGGTTTTTTTTATTGAAAAATTAAGAGAGAACAATATAATGAATTCAAATTGTGGTCAAAACAAAAATTTTTAACATTATAAAATACAAAAACATCATTAACACATAATTCAAGTAAAAGACAATCAAATTCTATCTTAATAAGCTTATGAATCAGAATTTGTATATGGCTAACCTGTAAGGTTGTTGAAAGTTCCAATAGGGCAGGGGAATTCATTGTTGTATCTTGTTCCTGCTGGACAGTAATGTCCCATGGGACAGATTGTTGTAGAGTTGTCTAGTACCACAATGGACACAGTGTTGTCACAGAAGTACCCGGCTGGACACACCTTACAGGTACTCTGAGTGACCTGGTCTTGGTAGGTTCCATTCTCACAGCGGACCGGAGAGTCCATACCTCCTGGGCAGTAGTGACCAACAGGACAACTAGAGAACAGGAAAACATATGTTAAATTTCATTCCAGGAAGGGGTAAAGTTCCTTACAACAGTCTGACAACATGAAACTGTTATTTACAGATTACAAAAAAAAGTTTAGATATCTTAATTTTTTTTTAAATACTGAACAATTTGGAAGTTTTACTTCACAGCTTGTTTACTTTGAATTTCACCCAAACAATAACATGAAAAAAGTGGATTCGCATATACAGTCCTTAAACATATACTTTATAAATCATTTCAAGACAACAAATTGTATGCTAGAACCGTGGATCAAACTGCATTCCTTATATAAGGATATATATACACTTACTTGTATGCTGGAGGTGTGGCTGAACTTTGACCCTGAGGACAGTAATATCCTGAGGAACAGTTTCCAGCTGGCAGTTCCTCTCCACTTCCTGGACAGTACATTCCTCCAGTGCAGTTCTTACAGTCCGTAAACTCGTCCTGTCCTGTCACATCTAAGTAGTATCCCATGGGGCAGGGCTGGTAGAGAGAGGACCCTGAGGGGCAGTAGTGACCCACGGGACAGATGTTACCTGTTATGTTGTCTGTTGGGGTGGGGTTGTCAGCCTGCAGTATGCAGTAATATCCTGTAAAGAGACATATACAATTTACTGTGAAATCTCTAATTTTCGTGGGGGTTTAATTTTCGTTGTTTTCGAGATATGAAGAGACCCACGAATTTATGTCCACCACGAAATGTAAAATGTAATATACATAACTACTCAATAAATCTTCATCCACGAAATTAAATCCCCATGAACCCATATCATTTCCTCAAACCACGAAAATTTTACCCCACAAAAATATGTGATTTTACAGTAGTCATAGAAATGATATTTCAGAACAGAATCTTTGAACAACTGCAAATAACCTGGCATCATTGAACACATTGTGCAATATCATAAGAATTAAACAACCAATGAATGATCTTTTGAAACTTAAAAATAAACTTCCTTCAACAAAATAATTTTTGTCACTCTCTGCAGTAAAATGAAAACTAAAATACTACACATTCAGATGTCCCTGTTCAATTTGTTACTGTGTATGAGTTTTTCGATTTCTCAATATATCTTTATCCCTCCCCCTTTTTTTGTATAGAATTTTAATCATAGACACAGTGTAATTTTATATAATTTCAAGCATTTACTAACCAGCAGTACAGTTTCCAGTGGGTGTGCTAAGTCCTATGGTCTGACAGTAACTTCCTGGGTCACACTGTGTGGGCTGGTATGATCCCTCTGGACAGTAGTACCCTGTCTGGCACTGACCACCCTCTGGGCTACTGGGCATTGCAAGACTCGAGTTACTGGTACAGTAGTATCCTGTCAATGACCAAATATTTTGAAATTACTTGCAATGAAAATTTTTAACCTCTTAATGTTGCTGTAACCACTGGATATTTTTTTTCTCTCAAAAGCTATGCCAAAAAAAAAAAGAAAGATTGAAAAATTTAAATATTTTCAATTGATAATTTTACCTGGACTACATTTTCCTGTGGGTGTACTCAAACCAGGGGTGGCACAGTACTCTCCCCCTGGACAGGACAGACAGTCAGACAGGGTGGTGGCCATGGTCAGGTTATAGTAGGTCCCGGCTGGACAGGGGTACTGAGTGGCCGAGGTGGTGCCTGCTGGACAGTAGTAGCCAGGATCACAGGGTGTGGCCACATAGTTCTCTGACCCCAGGAGGCAGTAGTACCCAGCTGGACACTGGTGACATGTTGACAGACCAGTGACATTACTGAAGGTTCCGGCTGCACACTGGATGGGGGTTGTGGTGCCCACTGGACAATAGTGACCGACAGGGCAGATTCCACCTACTCCTGTTTCATTACCTATAAAGACAATGGTAAAGCTTTAAACAATGCAATGCTTAATAATTATAAACTTAAGTTTTCTTACAAGACAGCTGCTTTTTTTTTTGCTCTTTATATTATATGTAGAAATCAAAATCATGCCTATTGACTTTGTTTACCTGCAGCCACACAAGCTCCTCCCACTAAGGTTCTGTTCCCTCCGGTGGGGTTGTTCCTGTCCACTCCATACTCACAATAGTACCCTGCCAGACACTGGCCTGTGGGTGAAGAAGCACCATGCTGGTCACAGTACATTCCTCCTGGGCAGGCCTTACACTGACTCTCATCAGACAGGCCGGTCTCATTGTTGTAAGTACCTGTGTACACAGAAAAAATACACTTACAACAATTACAAGCATTTAGTTGATCAACCAATAGCATTTCATTGTTCTGGTTTATAACAAACAGATGTAGTCTAAAGTACATGATGACTGTATATGTATAATGGGTATACTCAATAAAAATAATATAACTTTTTCAAATTACAAGTTTGAACTTACCAAGTGGACACTGTTTCCAGTCAAATCCTGTTCCTAATGGACAGTAGTGACCCTCAGGACACTGGGTAATCAGAGTTCCCACCAAACAGTACCTGTAATTACACATAATGTTACAGTAAATATTATGCTTAACATTCCAAGACAAAATCTTTTTTATTTATACATGCTGCATGTATGTACTTTAACACAGGTCAGTCTATATATTCTACTGAATATTATTTAAAAAAACATGTAAAATTTAGGGGAAAATAAATGAAAACGATTGCCTTACCATCCTTGTGGGCAGTCATAGCACTGAGCGGCCATTGTATGGTTCATGTAAGTTCCATTGGCACAAGGTGTGGGTTGGGAGGAGTTGAGCGGACAGTAATGGCCCACTGTGCAGGGGTACTCGGCAGGTCGGGAGGAGTTCTGTCCCCCTGGACAATAATACCCAGGCTCACAGGGCCCGGTGGTGGCATTCAGCCCCTCTGTCTCACAATACTGGCCCTCAGTACAGGGGGTACACTGGTCGGAGCTGTTCAGGCCCGTGTATGGATTGAATGTACCCTAGGAAAGACCAAGATCAGCCATTAAATAAGAAATTAAACTATTAACATATAATTTTCCTCCATTCATATATTCAAAATTAAGCATCAACATTTGACAGTACCTCTGGACACTTGAATGGTACAGCTGTTCCCAGTGGACAGAAGTGACCAGTCGTACAGAGAGTTTTCTGGATGGAGTCTGATCCTTCTTCACAGTAGTAACCAGCAGCACACAGACCTGGATAAAGGGAAATCATATTACATGTAAAAATGTCAAAGTGGAAATACATTATCTGATGGGCATAATAAGGTTGAAGGTAGATAAAGTGTCTGTTTTTGTATGTTGAGATTACAAACCTTCTGTTGCTGTGAGTCCTGGTGTGGTACAGTATGATCCTGCTGTACACGATGTACATTCAGTGGTGTTACGGAGGCCTGTGGTGGCACCAAAGGTTCCCGGTGGACAGGCTACAGGACTGTCTGTGCCCTCTGGGCAGTATGATCCTACAACCAAATTAATGCAATTGTAAAATGAGGAGAAAACACATTTTCCCATCTCAATATAACTTGACAATCAGGAGCATATTTGAAGTAAATTTGGACTTGATTGGAAGAAAATCTCCTTGGAACTAAATAGGCGATGGGCAAACAAAACAATTTGGATCAAAATACAAACTGCCTGGATTTTCAAATCCAGATGAAAATGCAAAATGTCAATGTTTCAGCTGAATGCTGATGACAAAAATCCTACCTTGTGGACAGATATTAGCTTCTGTAGTCTGATTGGGGGTGGATGTCTTGGCATTCATTCGACAGAAGTACCCAGCCTGACACAGTCCTGTGGGTGCATTCTGTCCCACAATTCCACAGTAATATCCTCCAGTACATGGGGTACAGTCCGTACTCTGGTTCAGACCTGTGAGGTTGTTAAAGGTTCCCAAGGGGCAAGGCCACTGGTTACTGGCTGATGTACCTGTAATAAAGTATCGTATGAGTAATTCTAATTTCTTCACAATATATATAAAAGACAGACAATTCCAAAAGACCTAGGAATTACTGAATATAAAATACTGAAAAGAAAGCAGTTCTGTTTTTCTCTCTCTCTTACCTGGTGGGCAGTAGTATCCTTCGGGACATTTAATTGTGTCATTGATGAGTACCACTCCATAACTGTTGTCACAGTAGTATCCCCCAGGGCAGAGATCACAGGAGGACTGACCTACATTCTCCTGGAACCACCCACTGGGACAGATAACTGGGGCCGCTGAGTGTTCAGGGCAGTAGTGACCGATGCTACAGAGGCGGGGATTGTCGGTCATCTCACCTTGTGGGCAGTAGTAGCCAGCACTGCAGTTACCTACAAATACAAGTAACATAATTATGTACTATTCAAAATACTTACTTATTTAAAAGGAATCGTTATACTGAAATTCTGTGAATGTTATGAGGTTTGTCTAGCATCTTATATCTTGAATCTTTTCACATATAAGAACAAAATTTTGAGATACATAATAAATTTATGTTGAAACCCTCAGAGAATAGAAAAAAAATCAAGAAGTTACCTGATGTGGCAGTCAAGTTGTGTTCACCACAATATTCTCCAAAGTCACATGGTAGACAGTGGGATGCCATGGTGTTCCCCTGTGTTGGGCTGTAGGTTCCTGGGGAGCAGGGTGTGGGGTAGGCTGACCCTGACAGGCAGTAGAAGCCCGGGGGACACACATTACCGGTGGTGCCATCTGTTGGGGTGGCAGTTGTAGCCGTGGCTGTGCAGTAGTAACCAGCTGAGCAGTTATTAGTGGGTGTGTCAAGTCCAGCAAACTGACAGTACTGACCTCCTGGGCAGGGAGTGGGGGCAGTGGATCCTACAAAGCAAAGGATTGTTGCAAATCTAAACAGTGTCAAAACCTCAAGGAAAAAAATAACTCATTTAACGAACGGAATTATACAAATCAAGGCAAGAAGTAAGAAATTAGTTCTTGAAATTAATATGAAATCATTAACAGCAAAATCAAAACAAGATGTTAGAAATCAGAAAGTTCTTAAAATTCATATGAAATCTTCAGTATTTGACAATAAGACTGACCTTCAGGACAGTAGTATCCAGCACTGCACTGACCACCATGTGTTGTGGTGTTAGGGCTGTCTGATCCTCCTGTACAGTACCATCCAGCACTGCAGTTACCAGTGTAGGCAGAGTTAGCATAGCCAGCACAGTACTTCCCTGCAGGGCAGTCCAGACAGTCAGAGAGTTGTGTCCCTTTGGTGGTAGGATTGTACGTCCCTGGAGGGCACCTATTCTCTGTGTCAAAGGTCGTTCCATTTGGACAATAGTGACCTAGAAATAAATTCAAATTTTTAATTTGTTTTTAATCATTAGAGGTTTGTATACCTAACAATAGTTCAGATAATAGTTTTATTTACAAATTCAAGTTAAATCTATGATCAAGATTTTCACATGCATTTTGCTCAAAAAAAATTTTTTTGTCACATAAAAGATTTATCCAAATTTATACTCAAATGCCAGCCATAGAATTGAAATCAATCACTTACCGACAGGGCAGGGTGAAGATAAGAAGTCTGTAGAGTTGGCCAGACAGAAGTAACCCTCTGGACAGGTCCAGCAGACAGATTGACCCTCACTGTCAGCGTATGTCCCAGCAACACATGGGACAGGGGCAGGGGAACCCTCAGGGCAGTAGTGACCCACCGGACAGACCCCACCCACTCCTGTGTAGAAGGCCTGGTCTGGGCAGGTACAGTTGGCAGTAGCTGTGTCATTGCTAGCTCCAGGTTTAGGGCGGTCTACTCCTGATGTGCAGTAGTAACCTGTTTTGAAATAAGAATAGATTTTTATCACTGATAAATTGCTACATATAATATTTATAAAATTGAGAACATTAGAAATATCTTAAATTTAATAACAAGGATTACATCAAATTCTTTGAAATGCTAAATTTCTATTAAAATTCTTATTTGTTTATAAAAATGCTTGGCCTTTTCCTGTAAATCAAAGAAAATGAATTTCAAAACAAATAAAGATGACTGTTGTAATACCAGCTGAGCAGTTTGCTGTTGGTGCAGTGAGATGTTCTCCTTGACAGTATCGTCCCCCGTCACAGGCCACACACTGAGAGGAGGCATACAGACCCTGCTGGTTACTGTAGGAACCACTGGGACAAGACAGCCAGTTTATTCCTGTGCCTGAAATCAATCATATGTATATGAATCAGAATGGACAGCTCAGAAGAAAAGGAAAGACTACATACTAGTATCTGGCAACTCTGTATACAAATACACAAAATTTACTTCCACTAAAAGTGAAAATTTCACATTCCATTTGGCTTTTTCTTTTCAGATCTGCAACAGTTTGTTGCCAAATTCAAAAATAAACTAGTTTCATTTTCTAAATTCTTGGAGGATGAGTATTCACCTGCAGGACAGAAGTAGCCCTCTGGACAAGACTGGGCATTCAATGTAGCATTGTCTGGCTGTACAGGTAAACAGTAGAAACCGTTCGGACAGGTGTCACAGGAGGAGGCACCTGTCTGATTGGTGTAGGTACCAGGGGTACACTCCTGTCAATGGAAAAAATTATCTATATAGTAAAACCAGTTACAAAATATCGCAGTTGAAATTTCTGAAGTCAAAGATTGGCTACATTTATGTATTTCAAAATTATTTTGAATAATCAGAAACAGCCAAAGAGTTTTAATTAAAATTGGAGAAAATATGACAAACCTTGTAGATTTCACTTCCATTAGGACAGTGCATTCCCCTGGGACAGAGGTAGGAGGTGGGGTTTGGTACATCAATACCTGTGGGGCAGTAGTACCCTCCCCAGCATTGGTAACCTGTATCTGTCATTCCTGTGTGAATACAGTAAAGAAAGTATGAACTCAGGTGCTTCCTGCATTAAATAACAAAGAACTTTACAGACAGTCCATTTAGCCAGTTATCAGCTGACCTGTATTGGGGCAGTAGTAGCCTCCTGAGCAGTTGGTACACTGGGTGACCGCTGACAGTCCGGTCACATTGGAGAAGGTTCCAGCTGGACACGGTGAGGGGGTGGACACACCCTGGGCACAGTAGGAACCAGCAGGACAGATGATGAAGGTGGCAGTATCTGCTGCTGAAGGGCAGTAGTAACCTGAAAGGCAGGAAAAAATAATGAGCTTAAAATTACAGGGGAAAAATCTCAAAACTATCCTTTTCAAATAGGAAAATTGTTTTACAATTAAAATACAATAAAACTCTGTTTCAAGGATCTGAAACTGTTTAAAAGTGAACATGTACATGTATGTTCCTATGCAGAAGTTTATGCTCTTTAGCTAATGTTTTTTTTGTATAAATTGTCTACCTTGTGAGCACTGTGGTCCTGCTGCGGTCATGTTGTAATCAGGACAGTAATATCCCCCAGTACAGTTGGTGCACTCTCCCACTGCCTGTCTTCCAGTGGATGGATTGAATGTCCCAGGCGGACACGACTGAGAAGTCACAGTTCCTACTGGACAGTAAAATCCTTCAGGACAGATGTTAGCATTAGCGTCCTGAGTGGGGGTGGAGCTGTTGGCCCCGCTAGTGCAGTAGTACCCGGCCTGACAGTTACCCACAGGCTGGGACAGTCCATCCTGGTCACAGTACATACCCCCAGAACAAGACTGGCAGTCTGACAGCTGGGTGCGGTGGGTCTGATTATTGAAGGTTCCAGCGGGACATGGATACTGATTGGAATTGGTAGTGTTCTCTGGGCAGTAATAGCCAGTAGGGCAGTAAGAGTTATTGTACAGGACCACAGGGGACATTACACTGTCACAGAAGTAGCCAGCTGGACAAGCCTTACAGGTCCACTGGCCCAACTCATCCTGGTATGATCCTGAGGCACACCTCTGGGGGGAGGAACTACCCTCTGGACAGAAGTGACCCTGTGTACAATTGTAGCCTGTGGGTGTTGCCGAATCCTGACCCCCGGGGCAATAGTACCCCTGGGAGCAGAGTCCATCAGGCACCACATTACCACTGCCATCACAGTAGGATCCCGGTGTACACTGTTTACAATCAGAGACATCATCATTTCCCGTACTATTGAGGTAATACCCAGCCTGGCAGTAGGTGGGGGAGGGGCTGCCTGAGGGGCAGTAGGCTCCAGTGGGGCATATGTCTCCTAAAAATACAAGATCATGGAATAATTGTGTAGTTTAAACCAAGTTTGATTACAGTATAAATCAAAATGAGTGATATCATAAGCAATCAATGATGAAATTCCTCATTAATGGTATCAAACATAGTGTATAAAATATATGACATGTACAAAAGTTGTAAAACCACTGATTCACAATTTGTCAAATTACATGTTCAGATAAACTTCCCAAATCCAGAATAAGTCTAGCTGTATTCTTACACTTGACATCTGAGCATTCCACAATTGTACAAATGTCAAACATCAAAGTTTAACTGTTTATCAAAACATGCTTTTTAAAATACACAAAGAAATCACACTGACCTGTGACATTTCCATCAGTGGGGTTTGGCACGGAAGCTTTACTGGTGCAGTAGTATCCTGGACTACACAGCCCTGTGGTGTCATTAAGGTGGTCAGACACACAGTAATACCCCGGGATACAGGGTGTGGGGTTCACTGATCCCTCGGGACAGAAATAACCTGCCTGACAATTGTTTCCTCCCACACCGCTGGGCGTGGCATTGACTGCGCCTCCACTACAGTAGTACCCAGCACTACAGACCCCTGAGGGAGAGGATAGCCCATCCTGGTTACAGTACGATCCTCCTAAACAAAGAGAAAGGTACCACTGTTAAGAATTTATTAAAACAATGTAATGCCATTTAAATTACAAGACACGATAATGAGCCTTACTGACCTAAAAGATAATTGGAAAAATTATTCCAGAAACTTTTTACTAAATTGGCTGTTGAAAATGTTTAAATTAAAAAAATCAATCCTGACATAGTGTACATGGACACAATCCATTTAACATAGTGAGGTAGGTACAAAACTTAATATAATTTTGCTCTTTAACAATAGATAATTTCATACCTGTACAAGAGAGACAGTCGGCCAGTTTGGTCCTCATAGTTTCATTGTTAAAGGTGCCAGCAGGACATGGATTGTCATTGGAGTTCTGGGTGCCACTGGGGCAGTAGTAGCCTGTGGGACAGGGGCTGTCTGTGTAGTTAGCTGTTCCCTCCAAACAGAAGTACCCTATGGAGTAGAGAAAATCAAGTACAAATTAACTATTATTGTTCTTCAGCTGCAATTATCTGCCACCTCTGTATTGTGAGTGCCATTCTACCTCCGCTACTTACATTTAATGTACAGTAAATGTGTATGATATTTGGCGGAAATTGATTTGATTTTTTGAACAAGTCTGCAAAGATTTCATTTAGCACGTCTTCATGTTTTAATTTATTTCAACATGTGAAAGGCATTTAGCATTGTAATAAAATAAATAGAAGTTGCTTTCTGCAAAAGAAACTCAGAAGGAATACACAGCTATATGTAATACATTTACAGTATGTGGGTCCAATAGAATTTAACACACCAGAAGGTACATGTAATTTAGAAGCATAGATGAGAAGTTATATCTAACCTTGAGGACAGGTGATACACTGAGATAACCCCTCTGTGTTGCTGTAGGTTCCGTTTGGACACTTGATGGGGTAGATGCTGCCTAGTCCCCCTGGACAGTAATGACCCACGGGACAGATTCCTCCATACCCTAACTGTCGGTCATCATAACAGGTATTGTTGAGGGACACAGAATTGTTGATACCATTGGGATACTGACGATCAATGCCTGACACACACCAGTGTCCAGGGCCACAGTAACCTGACAAAGAATGCATTCCAAGTTAATTTGAAGTTTTTTTTTTAAGCTAATCAACATTTTATTTGTTTAAACTTATTTTTTGAAATAATTTCAGGACTTCAATACTTCAGATATGCACCAATATAAAGAACCAATTTTCACAAATACAAATTCTTAGAAATGAAAACAATGATCTCTCTTGTTTACCTGTTGGTGAGCTGAGGTGTTCCCCGTCACAGTACTGACCCTGGGGGCAGGGTTTACACTGACTCTCCTCATACAGCCCTGACACATC